>NC_069501.1:1089549776-1089785860 GCF_027579735.1 Bombina bombina | reverse complement strand
TTTGGTTTCGGAGATATAGCGCATTATATTTGATGAAACTCCGCCCACTTTGCACCCCATGTTATGCAATTTTAAAAACAAATATACCATTTGTTTGTGCTGTGTTTGTGCTGATTTGTGCAGCAAAAACGAACGTTTGTGCCGTTTTGGTTTCGGAGATATAGTGCATTTTTTTTTATGAAACCCTGCCCACTTTGCACCCCATGTTATTCAATTTTAAAAACAAATATACCGATTGTTTGTGCTGTGTTTGTGCTGATTTGTGCCGCAAAAACGAATATAGAACACCAGTGATTAAAGGGACATTATACACTCATTTTTTCTTTGCATAAATGTTTTGCAGATGATCTATTTATATAGCCCATAAAGTTTTTTTTTTTTTTTTTTTAAACTGATAGTTTTTGCTTATTCTTAAATAACATTGCTCTGATTTTGAGAATCCTAACCAAGCCCCAAAGTTTTAGGGGAATACCGAAGTATACCTACTTGACCTTGCTTCTGTTTGTGTAAAGGGTCTTTTCATATGCAAAGGAAGGGGGAGGGGAGTGTCGGATATTTCCCACTTGCAATGGGTGCTCCAGTAACCTTTTAAACAGAGCTAAACTGGAAGCTTCTAAGTAAGTTTTTAAATGGTTTTATACCGGATTTTTATATCAGTATCTGTGCATATTATTCTTTATAATAATGTCTATTACATGCAGTTATATGAAAATTGGTGTATACTGTCCCTTTAACACTGCACCAGAAAGTAAAATGTAAGAGGGTTAATATTGTGGCATTTACAGGGCCAGATTTGTAATGAGGCAGAGTAGGCATGTGCCCACAGGCGCCCTCCATAGAGGGGAGCCGTGCCTAATTTCTGGTGTTCTGTCAATTAATTCGACAGAACAGCGGCAACAACAAGGAGGGTGTGCTCTATAAAGAACACTATTCAGAGCGCACCTCCTTCTTTTCCATGACCGGGGACCTCGGTGTAGGCTGCCTATTAAAAAGTCTGTCCAGCACAGGCAGGCGTTTAACTGGCACCACGGAAGCCGCCGGTAACAGAAAACAAGGGGGATGTGCTCTGTTTAGTGCACTCTGTGCCTATGGGCAGTGGCGTAGCGTGGGGGGGGGGAACAGGGGCGGTTGCCCCGGGCGCATAATTCTGAGGGGCGCTTCCAGCCTCAACTTAGCAAAGGGAAGAAGGGAGGCTAAAAATTCTGACAGGCCCCCAGCTCTGTTCTGCGACCCGTCAGGAATGTGGTGATGCGCCGACTAAGGTAAGTTGTCAGGACCAGACTTACTTAGAGCCCTGTTTTTGCCTGATACTAGCAACACGCAAAATGCAGCTTAATTACGGTTCTATTATTACCCAACAAGTAAGTTCCTTTCCAACAAAGGACCCAGAGCCAGAATGTCATGCATTGCCTGGGGCACTTTTTAAGGATCTCTAAGCAGAGGTGGGGGGGAGGAATCCTTAAAAAGTGCAATAAATCTCTTTCAAACCCGTGGCACTGGTGGCAGCATGGCTGGGCTCTGCATTTCTGTTAACCCCAGTTACCTAGTTAGTGGGATGGTGGGTGATCAGAGACCATACTTTCATGTTTGACCGGATTCTGATTACAACTTACGCCATCTTGTCCTTGCACAAAAAAAGTATATTTGTGACAGTTGACAAAAATGAGGCCTTGTTTCCTGTATTTGATTTTTCCCCTCCATGATCTTCCTAGGGCAGAAGTAGATTTAGGGATTTGTGTGCTGTCTGGCACCAGGATTGTGCTGCTCACCAGGCATTTCACTGTGTTTGTCTCCTATCAAAGAAGTCCTATGAATTCACCATCTTGAATCTATTTCTTGCTGAACTCCTGAGGTGTGGACTTTTACTGATTTTTAGGGTTTGGGTGCTCATTGCCTTTTTTATTTACATTAAACCCACCCTCACTGCATTTAAAGTAAAAAAAATAACTATAATTTGTGTTAGTAAATAAATTTAACAGCACCCCCCTAAATACCATACACCCTCCCCCCATATATGTATGTAATGCTGGGTTGTCTGTCCCATGCCCCTTTTATATTGATTACTTACAATTGTTATATTTATTATGGTAGAATATATACCACACTTTTATATGTCATTGGCACCCAAAAGACAGTCTGCCCAGCAGGGAAAACCTTATGTAACAGCTGCCAAACTGTGTGTCCCCTTTTCCTCTTTTTAACGACTTACCAAAAACCTATTGCACCACATATACAATATGGGTTGCTGCAATGTGGGGGTGGGTGCACCCTGTGGTCTGCAGTATTTGTACCATGAAGTTTTACAGATCAGGACGTCACCACCAGATGGGGGTTAAGGGGGGCTTTCCACCCATGTGTAAAACGAGAATAAATCTTAAAATTTAATATTGTATATATTTGCCCAGCTCTGTAGAGCTGCAGACAGGGTTTGATCACAGGGGGATAGCACATAATGCTTGCAGGCTTCACCCACTGCCTCTTGTATTGCCAATATATTATTTTCATGGCTTTGTTTGTAAGGCACTACTGATTAGTAGCTGCTTATGACAAGGGACATATTTTGGGGATATGGGTATCATCAGCAATAACTGTTAGTTATCCAGTAAAGATGGTTAAGGGAGCATTTTGTGGGAGAGGAGACAGTGTCCCTTGCTTTATGTGATCTACCAGGCTTGGGTCTTTGCTTGGTTTGTCCCAAATGTAAGAAGAAGCAGCATATCAAAAATGGGGTTGGGGGGGGCGCAATACTTGCCTTGCCCTGGGCACTGACAACCCACGCTACGCCACTGCCTATGGGCACCCGAAATGTAAATCCGGCCCTGGGCATTAAAGGATTAACATGGTAACATACCGGTTTATACGGCATACATGGGGTTATTGAAGAGTAATGGATTGGAAGAAGCCCAAACCATAGCTTAAAGGGACACTGAACCCAATTTTTTTCTTTCGTGATTCAGATAGCGCATGCAATTTTAAGCAACTTTCTAATTTACTCCTATTATCAATTTTTATTTATTCTCTTGCTATTTTTATTTGAAAAAGAAGGCATCTAAGATTTTTTTGGGTTCAGAACTCTGGATAGCACTTTTTTATTGGTGGATGAATTTATCCACCAATCAGCAAGGACAACCCAGGTTGTTTACCAAAAATGGGCCGGCATCTAAACTTACATTCTTGCATTTCAAATAAAGATTCCAAGAGAATGAAGAAAATTTGATAATAGGAGTAAAGTTGCTTACAATTTCATGCTCTATCTGAATCACAAAAGAAAAATTTGGGTTCAGTGTCCCTTTAAAGGGATATTAAAACCCACATTTTTTCTTTCATGATTTAGAAAGAGCATGCAATTGTACACAACTTTCCAATTTACTTCTATCATCTAATTTGCTTAATTTTCTTGATATTCTTTGCTGAAAGCATATCTAGATATGCTCAGTAGCTGCTGATTGGTAGATGCACAGATGCCTCGTGTGATTGGCTCACCCATGTGCATTGGTATTTCTTCAAAAAAGGATATCTAAAGAATGAAGCAAATTAGATAGAAGTAAACTGGAATGTTATTTAAAATTGTATTCTCTTCTTAAATCATGAAAGAAAATGTTTGGGTTTAGTGTCCCTTTAAGTAATTTAACTGCAAAGTGAATAAGTAGAAACCCACTACTTAATTGAAAAATGAAATTTTCAATTAAATTGCAGTAAAGCCCTCTTCAACCCCATTAGGCCTAATAAACCTCCTTTAGCCAATTTAACCTCTTTGTTGCCATATTAATCGCCTGTAATGTCATGTTAACCACAGACAGCCCAATATTAACTTGCTTAGATTTAACAAGCTCTTAAAAGCACTCAAGCAAGTTTTCTTATATAAGTCAATTCTTTTTTAGTCGCTTTTTTTTTTTTTTTTTTTTTTTTAAAACATTTAGGGGGGCATTACATTCCTGGCGATGGGGAAAAAATTGTCTCACTAGTTTTCTATGCAGCGTAACTAGACTGTTGCGCTGAGCAGCTACACTGCTGCGCTGCATAGAAAACTGAAACAGGTTTTTTTTTCCAGTTGCCAGGGATGTAATCTCACCCATATGTTCTTAAATATTTATTTCTGGTGTGGAAGTCACATCTGTTCTTTTGTATACCCCAAAGTTTTATAATTCTATTTGTACTTACAAACATTGTAGTTGTGATAATACTTTTGAATCAAACAGTATATGTACACATAATGCACAATATCTCCGAAATCAAACTGGAACAAACGTTCATTTTTGCGGCACAAATCAGCACAAACGCAGCACAAACAAATGGTATATTTGTTTTTAAAATTGCATAACATGGGGTGCAAAGTGGGCGGGGTTTCATTAAAAAATAATGCACAATATCTCCTAAACCAAACCGGCACAAACGTTAGTTTTTGCGGCACAAATCAGCACAAACGCAGCACAAACGAATGGTATATTTGTTTTTAAAATTAAATAACATGGGGTGCAAAGTGGGCGGAGTTTCAGCAAATATAATGCGCTATATCTCCGAAACCAAACCGGCGCAAACGTTCGTTTTTGCGGCACAAACCAGCACAAACGCAGCACAAACAAATGGTATATTTGTTTTTAAAATTGCATAACATGGGGTGCAAAGTGGGCGTAGTTTCAGCAAATATAATGCGCTATATCTCCGAAACCAAACCGGCACAAATGTTCATTTTTGCGGCACAAACCAGCACAAACGCAGCACAAACAAATGATATATTTGTTTTTAATATCGAATAACATGGGGTGCAAAGTGGGCGGGGTTCATAAAAAATAATGCGCTATATCTCAGAAACCAAAACAGCACAAACGTTAGTTTTTGCGGCACAGATCAGCACAAACGCAGCACAAACCAATGGTATATTTGTTTTTAAAATTGCATAACATGGGGTGCAAAGTGGGCGGAGTTTCAGCAAATATAATGCGCTATATCTCCGAAACCAAACCGGCACAAACGTTCGTTTTTGCGGCACAAACCAGCACAAACGCAGCACAAACAAATGGTATATTTGTTTTTAAAATTGCATAACATGGGGTGCAAAGTGGGCGGAGTTTCAGCAAATATAATGCGCTATATCTCCGAACCCAAACTGGCACAAATGTTCATTTTTGCGGCACAAACGCAGCACAAACAAATGGTATATTTGTTTTTAAAATTGCATAACATGGGGTGCAAAGTGGGCGGAGTTTCAGCAAATATAATGTGCTATATCTCCGAAACCAAACCGGCACAAACGTTCGTTTTTGCGGCACAAACCAGCACAAACACAGCACAAACAAATGGTATATTTGTTTTTAAAATTGCATAACATGGGGTGCAAAGTGGGCGGGGTTTCATAAAAAAATAATGTGCAATATCTCCTAAAGAAAACCGGCACAAACGTTGGTTTTTGCGGCACAAATCAGCACAAACGTAGCACAAACGAATGGTATATTTTAATTCAGTTTTTACAAACATGGGGTGCCAACTTCACATAGGTCTCTAAAAGGACAGATTTCTGCTTTATCTGTCTTGTTATACAAACGACACAAGCTTTTGTACAGGCTTTGGTCAGAATAAAACCTGTTTACAGACCCTTGACTCCTCCTTGGAGTCTAAATTTAGTTCTTTCAGTTCTTCAGGGGGTTCCGTTTGAACCCTTACATTCCATAGATATCAAGTTGCTATCTTGGAAAGTTCTGTTTTTGGTTGCTATTTCTTCTGCTAGAAGAGTTTCTGAATTATCTGCTTTGCAGTGTGATCCACCCTATCTGGTGTTCCATTCAGATAAGGTTATTTTGCGTACCAAGCCTGGTTTTCTTCCAAAAGTTGTTTCCAACAAGAATATTAACCAGGAAATAGTTGTTCCTTCTCTGTGCCCGAATCCAGTTTCAAAGAAGGAACGTTTGTTACACAATTTAGATGTAGTCCGTGCTTTAAAGTTCTATTTAGAAGCAACAAAGAACTTTAGACAAACCTCATCCTTGTTTGTCGTTTACTCTGGTAAGAGGAGAGGACAAAAAGCTATTGCTACCTCTTTTTCTTTCTGGCTGAAAAGCATTATCCGATTGGCTTATGAGACTGCCGGACGGCAGCCTCCTGAACGAATCCCAGCTCACTCCACTAGGGCTGTGGCTTCCACATGGGCCTTCAAGAACGAGGCTTCTGTTAATCAGATATGTAAGGCAGCGACTTGGTCTTCTCTGCACACTTTTGCCAAATTTTACAAATTTGATATTTTTGCTTCTTCGGGGGCTGTTTTTGGGAGAAAGGTTTTGCAAGCCGTGGTGCCTTCTGTTTAGGTAACCTGATTTGCTCCCTCCCTTCATCCGTGTCCTAAAGCTTTGGTATTGGTTCCCACAAGTAATGGATGACGCCGTGGACCGGACACACCAATGTTGGAGAAAACAGAATTTATGCTTACCTGATAAATTACTTTCTCCAACGGTGTGTCCGGTCCACGGCCCGCCCTGGTTTTTTAATCAGGTTTGAAAAAATTTTCTTTTTCTTTATACACTACAGTCGCCACGGCACCCTATAGTTTCTCCTTTTTCTCCTAACCGTCGGTCGAATGACTGGGGGGCGGAGCCAGAGGGGGAGCTATATGGACAGCTCTTGTGTGCTCTCCTTGCCTTTCCCTGTAGGGGAGGAGAATATCCCACAAGTAATGGATGACGCCGTGGACCGGACACACCGTTGGAGAAAGTAATTTATCAGGTAAGCATAAATTCTGTTTTTTTGACGTCTGCATCTGGGTAAGTGCCCAGAAGCTGTAGCATATCCAAATCATTCTTTGGAGCCCATCAACTTACAATTGCCTCATGCCAAAAGCAAACATATATGAGGCTGACAAAATGTGCAACTCTTTTCATTCCTTCCAATTGTCGTTGAAGAATATTCAACTGTTTAGTGAAGACAATTTTAAGTGCATATATTGCCTTTGCCATCCACCTTCCTTGATGCAGTGCCCCTGGGATCCTGAATGTAATGTTTATTCTTATATGAATCTTTTTTTTTTCTTCTTTTGTACACTTAGTTCTTATTTTTGAGGCGAAAACCTTGTCTACTCCACTCATTGACAAACTCATATGATCTTCTTTTTGTGACCTAAGAAATTCTTTATCTTCTTGTGATACGCTATTCATGTCCATCACATTTTGCCGTGAAATGTCAAATAACTCGACGAGATCACCTTTCCAAATCTGCCATTTCACATTTGCTTTATCCGTGTTTCTGGATTTCTCTTTACCCAGATTTTGGTATTCTTTGTACAGCTTCTGTATACCAGCACGGATATTCTCTTCCGTCTTAACAGGGATATTTGCTTTCCTCCACACTTCCTGTAGTTTAGTACTGGTAGATTTAGCAGCATCCGAAAGTGTTTTTTTCATTTCCTTGTGATGGTAAATAAAAACTAAAAGTACTTGTTCCTTTGAAGGGAGCCGAGCTCCTAAAAACTCACCACTAGGCACCTTTTCTAGCAGCCAAATTCCTCTTTTGGTTCCCATTTTAAAGTTCAATTACCTGCAAAAGATGAAAGAAATACATGAGAAGACCATTAGTGTAAAGCACTTCAATGTTAGAAATTTCACTAGTTTGTTATAAAAATGATCAATGTGTGCAACCCCTAAATATTATCCGATCTTCTTGAAATTTGACATATATATCTTTTACATCACTGAGACTCGGGGCGTAAGAAAAGTCATATGAAAATCACATCTTTGGAAAAATTAAACACCCAAATGTGTGTATATTTATATATACACACACACCCACTGAGGGGAAGATAGAAACTCTTAGAGCAGGCTTGATGTGTAGTGGTAGATGCAGTGTTTTGGGAACACTTTCTAGATAGAAAGTTGGGAGCTCTACTGGCTAGCATGTAAAATGTTGTGATGTGTTAACTGATCAATATATAGGAATAAGGTCTAGAAGACAAGCTGTGTCACAGTGTTGCTTACTGGAAGATAAAAAAGAGCTACTGTATAACCATCAGGAAGCTGGGAGTGATAACTAGATGACAGGTTGTGACTGTATAAGTTACATGTAAGCAGGAATGACGGGCATACTCAGGGGCGTATTACTGCCTAGGCTAACAAGGCCGGTGCCTATGCGACAGAATGAGGGGGGCGGCACTTCTTGCAGCCTCAGTAGGCAGCTTAACAGTCACTCTGTCTCATCAAAAATCACGCTAGCCGCTAAGCCCTACATATCCGGAAGCTGCATATAATGGTGCCCAGCGCTAACAACTCTGTCTGACTCTAAGCAAGAAATCACTCACTAACTACTGAACCCATATATCTTAGCTGCATATTTGCTAATGATGCCCAGATTTCCTCCGCCGCTCCGCTCCCAAGGGTCTGCCTGCAGCTGCAGTGCTTACACGGAACACGCCCCTTTATTGGAGCCGGCCGGGTCACTCCATTGCCCGGATCAAGAATCAATCGCATTACATTGTCAAGGAGGCCGGATGCCTTAGTCTGCCCTGAAGTAATAGGAAGTCACCCTTTATTGGTACCGGGTCCTAGTGATACTAGTCGTGCGGGTGGTGATTTATGAGTAACAACGTTCTTCTGGGATCTCCTGAGGGTTAGAAATGAAAAAAGTAAATGTGCATGGGTGGATTTCAATTTTAAGCATTTTTGCAATATACTCCCGTTAGCAAAAATGCTTCTAGTGAAATTCTTTTCTCATTATTTATTATTCTCCAACATTGGTGTGTCCGGTCCACGGCTTCATCCTTACTTGTGGGATATTCTCTTCCCCTACAGGAAATGGCAAAGAGAGCACCCAGCAAGAGCTGTCCATATAGCTCCCCCTCTGGCTCCGCCCCCCCAGTCATTCTCTTTGCCGCTCTGAACAAGTAGCATCTCCACGGGGATGGTAAAGAGTATGTGGTGTTAGTTGTAGTTTTTTTTATTCTTCTATCAAGAGTTTATTTTAAAATAGTGCCGGTTTGTACTATTTACTCTAAAACAGAAAAGGATGAAGAGTTCTGTTTAAAGAGGAGTATGATTTTAGCAGCAGTAACTAAAATCAATTGCTGTTCCCACGCAGGACTGTTGAGCCCAGAGAACTTCAGTTGGGGGGAACAATTTGCAGACTTTTCTGCTCAAGGTATGATCAGTCATGTTTCTAACAAGACATGCTAATGGTAGAAGACTGTCATTTTTCCCTTAAGGGGTAAGTAAGCCATTTTCTCAGACTCCTAACAGATTAAGGCTTACAAATGGGCTATACACTGGTTGACACTATTGTGGGCTAAATCGATTGTTTTATTTCATATTTTAATGGCATTTAGTGTGTTTTGTGCACTTAAAAGCACTTTGGGAACGTTTTTTATCACCTGGCATTGAGTTAGACGGCTATTTCAGTCAGGAAGGCCCCTTCACTCTGGTATGCAGAGGAAGGAGGCCCCGTTTTCGCGCCTCAATTGCGCAGTTTACTTTCATGGCAGTGCATGCAGCTTCATGTGAGGGGTCCTGTGGCATCCTAAAACGGACTCTGGAAGGTTTATTTCATTGCTGAATAACTCTCAGGGAAGGTAAAAAGCCGCAGCAAGGCTGTGGCTGTGATTGTAGTGTACTAAAATTGTCTAATTGAACAAATAGCTCTGGTTTGCTCATTTTAAGGGTTAAAGTCTTGAAACTTGGTGTGCAATACTTTCAGGGCATTAGGACTCTGGGGTAAAAAATTTGTAAAAATCGGACATTGCCTTCATTGTTTTTCAATATATCAGAAATAAAGTGTGCCTGTTTATTATTTAAAGGGACAGTAACGCTTGTCTTTAAAAACGCTTTTATTGCATTATTAGCCTGCCAAATTCTGTCTAACATGTCTATACCTTCAGATGGCTTATGTTCTGTGTGTATGAAAGCCAAGGTGGTTCCCCCAATTAATGTTTGTGCAAATTGTGTCATAGCGTCCAAGCAAAGTATGGACAGTACTGCCACATTGAATAAGATTGCCCAAGATGATTCTTCTAATGAAGGTAGTGGGGATAGTTCCTCATCCTCTCCTTCTGTGTCAACACCAGTTTTGCCCGCGCAGGCGATACCTAGTACATCTAGCGCGCCAATGCTTGTTACTATGCAACAGTTAACAGCAGTAATGGATAATTCAATAGCAAATCTGTTATCCAAACTGCCATCCTACCCTAGAAAGCGCGACAGCTCAGTTTTAAATACAGAAGATGAGCAGGTTGGCGCTGAGGACAATTTATCAGTTATACCCTCACATCAATCTGAATTGGCAGTGAGGGAGGGCCTGTCTGAGGGGGAAATTTCTGATTCAGGAAAAGTTTCTCAGCAGGCAGACACTGTAAAATTTAAATTTAAGTTAGAACATCTCCACGCCCTGCTTAAGGAGGTCCTAACTACTCTTGATGACTGTGATTCTTTGGTAATTCCAGAGAAATTGTGCAAGATGGACAAATTCTTAGAGGTCCCAGTGCCCGCTGATGCCTTTCCGATACCCAAGCGGGTGGCGGATATAGTGACTAAGGAGTGGGAAAAGCCAGGTATACCTTTTGTTCCACCTCCTATATTCAAGAAAATGTTCCCCATTGTTGACCCCAGAAGGGACGCATGGCAAACGGTTCCTAAGGTTGAGGGGGCAGTGTCAACGTTAGCTAAGCGCACAACTATTCCTATTGAGGACAGTTGCGATTTTAAAGATCCTATGGATAAAAAATTGGAAGGATTGATAAAAAAGATATTTGTTCAGCAAGGCTTCCTGCTTCAACCAATCTCGTGCATTATTCCTGTCACCTCGGCAGCGTATTTTTGGTTCGAGGAACTAGAAAATTCGCTCCAAAAAGTGACTCCATATGATGAAGTCATGGACAGAATTCACGCACTAAAGTTGGCTAATTCCTTTATTTTGGATGCCGCTTTCCAATTGGCTAAGTTAGTGGCGAAAAATTCAGGGTTTGCAATAGTGGCGCGCAGAGCGCTTTGGCTGAAATCCTGGTCGGCGGATGTGTCGTCCAAGAATAAATTGCTTAATATTCCTTTCAAGGGTAAGACCCTTTTCGAGCCGGAATTGAAAGAGATTATTTCAGACATTACTGGTGGAAAGGGACATGCCCTCCCACAGGATAGGCCTTTCAAGGCTAAGAACAAATCTAATTTTCGTTCCTTTCGCAATTTCAGGAACGGACCGAATCCTAACTCTGCGGCCTCCAGACAAGAAGGCAACTCTTCCCAGCCTAAGCCAGCATGGAAACCATTGCATCCTGGACCGGATCTAGTAGGGGGCAGACTTTCTCTCTTCGCTCAGGCTTGGGCAAGAGACGTTCAGGATCCCTGGGCACTAGAAATAGTCTCTCAGGGGTATCTTCTAGAGTTCAAGGAACTTCCTCCAAGGGGAAGGTTCCACATGTCTCGCTTATCTTCAAACCAGAAAAAAAGAGACAGGCATTCTTACATTGCGTAGGAGACCTATTAAAAATGGGAGTGATAAACCCAGTTCCAACAGCGGAACAAGGTCTGGGATTTTACTCAAACCTGTTTGTAGTTCCCAAAAAAGAGGGAACTTTCAGGCCAATTCTGGATCTAAAAATTCTAAACAAATTCCTCAGAGTTCCATCATTCAAAATGGAAACCATTCGGACAATTTTACCAACAATCCAGGAGGGTCAATATATGACTACCGTGGACTTAAAGGATGCCTACCTGCATATTCCTATCCACAAAGGTCATCATCAGTTCCTGAGGTTCGCCTTCATGGACAAACATTACCAGTTCGTGGCTCTTCCGTTCGGTTAAGCCACTGCTCCCAGAATTTTCACAAAGGTGCTAGGGTCCCTTCTAGCGGTTCTAAGACCGAGGGGCATTGCTGTAGCACCTTATCTAGACGACATTCTAATCCAAGCGTCGTCCCTTTCCAAAGCAAAGGCTCAGACATTGTTCTAGCCTTTCTCAGATCTCACGGGTGGAAGGTGAACGTAGAAAAGAGTTCCCTGTCTCCGTCAACAAGAGTTCCCTTTTTGGGAACAATAATAGATTCTTTAGAAATGAAGATCTTCCTGACAGAGGTCAGAAAGGCAAAGCTTTTAAACGCTTGTCAAGTTCTTCACTCTATTCTTCAGCCTTCCATAGCTCAGTGCATGGAAGTAGTAGGATTGATGGTTGCAGCAATGGACATAGTTCCTTTTGCTCGAATTCATCTAAGGCCATTACAACTGTGCATGCTCAATCAGTGGAATGGGGACTATGCAGACTTGTCTCCCCAGATTCAAGTAGACCAGGTAACCAGGGATTCTCTCCGCTGGTGGTTGTCTCACGATCACCTGTCTCAAGGAATGAGTTTCCGCAGACCAGAATGGGTCATTGTCACGACCGACGCCAGTCTCTTAGGCTGGGGTGCGGTCTGGGACTCTCTGAAAGCTCAATGTCTAAGGTCTCGAGAAGAGTCTCTTCTCCCGATAAACATTTTAGAACTGAGAGCGATATTCAATGCGCTCCTGGCATGGCCTCACCTAGCAAAGGCCAAATTCATAAGGTTCCAGTCGGACAACATGACGACTGTAGCGTACATCAATCATCAGGGGGGAACAAAGAGTTCCTTAGCGATGAGAGAGGTATCCAAGATCATCAAATGGGCAGAGGATCACTCCTGCCACCTATCTGCAATTCACATCCCAGGATTGGACAACTGGGAGGCGGATTATTTGAGTCGTCAGACTTTTCATCCGGGGGAGTGGGAACTCCACCCGGAGGTTTTTGCCCAGTTAACTCAACTATGGGGCATTCCAGATATGGATCTGATGGCGTTTCGCCAGAACGCAAAGGTTCTTCGATACGGGTCCAGATCCAGGGATCCCAAGGCGACACTGGTGGATGCATTAGTGGCGCCTTGGTCGTTCAACCTAGCTTATGTATTTCCACCGTTTCCTCTCCTTCCCAGGCTTGTAGCCAGGATCAAACAGGAGCAGGCCTCGGTGATTCTAATAGCAGGACTTGGTATGCAGACCTGATGAATAAGTCATCGGCTCCACCATGGAAGCTACCTTTGAGGCAGGATCTTCTAGTACAAGGTCCGTTCGAACATCCAAATCTAGTCTCTCTCCAACTGACTGCTTGGAAATTGAACGCTTGATTCTATCTAAGCGTGGGTTTTCAGATACAGTCATAGATACTCTGGTTCAAGCCAGAAAACCTGTAACTAGGAAGATTTACCATAAGATATGGCAAAAATATATCCGTTGGTGTGAATCCAAGGGATTCCCTTGGAGTAAAATTAAAATTCCTAGGATACTTTCCTTTCTCCAAGAAGGTCTGGATAAAAGTTTGTCAGCTAGTTCCTTAAAAGGACAGATATCTGCTCTGTCTGTTTTGTTACACAAACGTCTGGCAGCAGTGCCAGATGTACAGGCGTTTGTACAGGCGTTAGTTAGAATCAAGCCTGTTTACAGACCCATGACTCCTCCTTGGAGTCTAAATGTAGTTCTTTCAGTTCTTCAGGGGGTTCCGTTTGAACCCATGCATTCCATAGATATTAAGTTACTATCTTGGAAAGTTCTGTTTTTGGTTGCTATTTCTTCTGCTAGAAGAGTTTCTGAATTATCTGCTTTGCAGTGTACTTCTCCCTATCTGGTATTCCATACAGATAAGGTAGTTTTACGTACCAAGCCTGGTTTTCTTCCAAAGGTCGTTTCCAACAGGAATATTAACCAGGAAATTGTTGTTCCTTCTCTGTGCCCGAATCCAGTTTCAAAGAAGGAACGCTTGTTACACAATCTAGATGTGGTCCGTGCTTTAAAGTTCTATTTAGAAGCAACAAAGGATTTCAGACAGACATCATCTTTGTTTGTTGTGTATTCTGGTAAGAGGAGAGGGCAGAAAGCTACTGCTACCTCTCTTTCTTTTTGGCTGAAAAGCATCATCCGATTAGCTTATGAGACTGCCGGACGGCAGCCTCCTGAACGAATTACAGCTCATTCTACTAGAGCTATGGCCTCCACATGGGCTTTCAAGAACAAGGCTTCTGTTGATCAGATCTGTAAGGCAGCGACTTGGTCTTCTCTGCATACTTTTGCCAAATTTTACAAATTCGATACTTATGCTTCTTCGGAGGCTATTTTTGGGAGAAAGGTTTTGCAAGCCGTGGTGCCTTCCGTTTAGGTAACCTGGTTTGCTCCCTCCCTTCATCCGTGTCCTAAAGCTTTGGTATTGGTTCCCACAAGTAAGGATGAAGCTGTGGACCGGACACACCAATGTTGGAGAAAACAGAATTTATGTTTACCTGATAAATTTCTTTCTCCAACGGCCCTGGTTTTTAACCAGGTTTGAAAAATTTCTTTCTTTATACACTACAGTCACCACAGCACCCTATAGTTTCTCCTTTTTTTTCTCCTGACTGTCGGTCGAATGACTGGGGGGCGGAGCCAGAGGGGGAGCTATATGGACAGCTCTTGCTGGGTGCTCTCTTTGCCATTTCCTGTAGGGGAAGAGAATATCCCACAAGTAAGGATGAAGCCGTGGACCGGACACACCGTTGGAGAAAGAAATTTATCAGGTAAACATAAATTCTGTTTTTTAGCGGCATACTCGCATATCCTGTGAGGGCTCAAGCACCAGTATGTAGAGACCATGCCTGCTCATTCGTGTGTATTACATTCGTGAACACTTCATTTGTGTCATATAAGCCACTGCTGACTCTCTGAGAAGGTGCAGTGTTTAAATGCTGGTGCACGGGGCACTTACAGCATATGGGCATATGCAGATGAAAACCATAATAACTCTTACTAGAAGCATTTTTACTAATGACAGTATATTGCAAAATGCACTCATGCACATTTCAGTTTTGACGGTTCTCTCCCTTTAATTAGAATTCTGTAGATTTACAGCATTATAATGAATTAACTATAAATATGCATATTTGCAACCTGATAGGGGCTTTGGAAATCTATATATATCTAAATCTTGATATGGATATTCATTAGAAATCTGTATATTAAAGCCTGTTACAGATATTAATTAGGAATGTGTAAATTTGCACATTAGATTATTAATAGCATGATAGAAATATTCATTACAAGTATATCGACAGCCTGAGTATGCATTAAAAATCTATGTACCTACAACCTGATAGAGATATTCATTAGAAAGCTGTATATTTACATAATAATATGGATAATCATTACAATTCAAGTGGATTTACAGAAATGGAGATTTATTAAAAGGATATAAATTAGATTTACTGTAATTCCTGTAATATAGCAGCAAAATTGCAATGTCCTAATTTATAAATTGAACCAATGACTTTATATGTAGGTATATATTACTATTGTGTGAAAACTGCTGATAGAACGTGGTGGACATTTTTTATTTTTTTTTAAGAGTTTATATTGCCCAGAATTATGTCTGGTTTAAAATTGCCAGTCAGTGCTTCAATTCTGCTCCCTCTTTCTAGTAAATGTTATGTTCCAGTTAGTTAATTATCTTACATAAACATTGAGTTAAGTATTTCCGGTTATCATGGTTTGTTTTGTCTATTGAACATAATTATTTTATTTAATTATGTATCAGGAATTTTCCCTCTCTTACATTTTTCCTTTCTTTTGTTTTTTGTTTTTGTCTTCTGTGTGTTTACAGGTTGAAGCTCATATGGATACTCTTATCAATGAACAAGCTTCTTACGTGTTAACAAGAGTCGGTTTAAGTCAAATATACAGCTGTGTACAGCAGCATAAACCGGAACATGTGAGTTTAACTAAAATATCCAATTTGTTATAATGAAGAAATATAATTTCTCTTGTTAAGTGTATCCAGTCCACGGATCATCCATTACTTGTGGGATATTCTCCTTCCCAACAGGAAGTTGCAAGAGGATCACCCACAGCAGAGCTGCTATATAGCTCCTCCCCTCACTGCCATATCCAGTCATTCTCTTGCAACTCTCAACAAAGATGGACGTAGTAAGAGGAGAGTGGTGTATTATAGTTAGTTTTTTAACTTCAATGAAGAGATTGTTGTTCCATCATTATGTCCTAATCCTTCTTCAAAGAAGGAAGGTCTTTTGCATAATCTAGACGTAGTCCGTGCCTTGAAGTTTTACTTACAGGCTACTAAAGATTTTCGTCAAACATCTAACCTGTTTGTTGTTTACTCTGGTCAGAGGAGAGGTCAAAAGGCCTCGGCAACCTCTCTTTCTTTTTGGATTAGGAGTATAATCCGTTTAGCCTATGAGACTGCTGGACAGCAGCCTCCTGAAAGGATTACAGCTCATTCTACTAGAGCTGTGCCTTCCACCTGGGCCTTTAAAAATGAGGCCTCTGTTGAACAGATTTGCAGGGCTGCGACTTGGTCTTCGCTTCATACTTTTTCCAAATTTTCCAAATTTGATACTTTTGCTTCTTCGGAGGCTGTTTTTGGGAGAAAAGTGCTACAGGCAGTGGTTCCTTCCGTTTAAGTTCCTGCCTTGTCCCTCCCATCATCCGTGTACTTTAGCTTTGGTATTGGTATCCCACAAGTAATGGATGATCCGTGGACTGGATACACTTAACAAGAGAAAACATAATTTATGCTTACCTGATAAATTTATTTCTCTTGTAGTGTATCCAGTCCACGGCCCGCCCTGTCCTTTTCAGGCAGGTCTAAATTTTAATTAAACTACAGTCACCACTGCACCCTATGGTTTCTCCTTTCTCGGCTTGTTTCGGTCGAATGACTGGATATGGCAGTGAGGGGAGGAGCTATATAGCAGCTCTGCTGTGGGTGATCCTCTTGCAACTTCCTGTTGGGAAGGAGAATTTCCCACAAGTAATGGATGATCCGTGGACTGGATACACTACAAGAGAAATAAATTTATCAGGTAAGCATAAATTATGTTTTTATAACATTCTAATTCAAAGGTATGTAGCTATTCTCAAATAACATAATACTGTTAGTTATCTGATACCTATTGAAAACTGTTAGCATATCTCTTCAATTTTATTTCCTTGAAATGGACCTCTTTTTCATTATTGATTAAAGATTCACTTCTTGCAGCCACTAAAGAAATGACATATATTATGGTGCAAAATCCTTAAGAATTGTTTGTTTATGTTAAGATAATAATACTTTGGTTTTACTTATGTTTCTTTAAACTGTTTAATTATCATGTTGCATTTGCACAATGATTTTAGTGGGATCAAAGCCACTCTCTTATTTGCTGGATAAACATTTTGGTTAGAAACAAGACATGTCTGTCTATCAAGTATATCAAACCCATCTGTAAGCAATATTGTTTTGAGGGTTTCTGGCATATTTTTTTGTTCAATCATGAGGTTTCCAAAACCATGTCGGGAAACTAAAATATATAGAGTCTTTCTGAAAGGGATGGTAACCATAATTTTTGGTATCCGAGTTTAATCTTTTCTCTTATTTTCACATTTTGGCCCAGTTCTTTTTAACTTGGTAGGGCTGCAACCATTTGTTCGCATTGATTTGCTCTGCCTCACCGAACAAGGTTGTAGTTAATGAAAGACAAATACACCTGATTATTAGCTATCTTCACTGCAGATACCATTTCTTCCATAAGATGATGAGAGTCCATAGGTGTCTATTACCTGGGATATATTTCCCACCACTAGGAGGAGGTCAAGAACCCTCACAAGAGCTTTTAATCCCTCCCACCTCCTCTCCCACTCAGTTTGTTCTTGGCTTCTGAGGAGAGAGGTTCTCTGCAACAAGATTTTATCTAATCATTTATTGGGCGCTCAGACCTGACTTGATCAGAGAAGAATTCAGGATAATTTCTCCAAGATTATGATTGAAGCAGGGGTAAATCTCTGCCATAATTGCCCTCAGGGTGTTGTGGGGACCTCGTCCCTAAGCCTCCACCTGAGAGGTTCCAACTATATCTGCAAATATCCTCTGCAGTATATTTAGTTGCACTGGGTAGGCTCTCTACTGGATCAGTATTCTGTGAGGGAAAAAAAGCATCAGCAAGCCGGTAGGATACAGTGGAGGAGTGCTGCAGTCCAGGTAAGTGACTCAGACACTAAACACAGCCCAGGAACTATCGCTAGTACTCTTCTTTTATATATACTACATAGTTGGGGGTTTACAGCCTTTACACATAGCGCTTTACCTATTTGTTTAACACCAGAAATTCCAGAATTCAGACTTAAAATCCCTCTTATTTCATTCCCCTGCTTCCCCTTAGAAGCTCTAGCTATGTTTTTAGCTTGGGTTCACTTTTTTCCTCACAAAACTGAAAAGCATCACTGTCTCTTATGCAGTTCAGCTCATTGTGGATGCGGTTCAGGTGGGAGACAGAGGGGGAATCAAAAGGAGATTTCTTTTTGTGTTTTTACTCACAGGCTTTGGCCTACATATTGATCTGGAGGTAAGCTCTGCACCCCCCCCCCACCACCACCTTTGGTGCCCTTTTCTCTCTCCCTCACCAGATCAGTGGCTGGCTGATATTTGCACAGGGGCAGTCTGCATATCTTTATTTCCTTTTATTTTCAGTTTTGCTTTTTATTTTGGAGTCATGTCTGTACCACCTTAGCTAGACACACTACTATTCCTATGGAGGATAACTCTTCGTTTAGGGATCCAGTGGACTGGAAACCTGAGTCCTTGCTTAGGAAATTATTTTCCCAATAAGCACTTCAGCAGTAGCAATCACCTGTGTGGCTGCTGTGACTTCTTTTCTGGTGTTATTCTCTTTCTCAGATGGTTTCTGATCAATCTTCTGAGAATATTTGCAACTGCATTAAAGTCCTTAAAGTGGCTAATAATTTAATTTCAGATGCAGTTTTTGACATCATTAAAATTGATTTCAAGAATATGTCCATTACTGTTTTATTAAGGAGAGCTGTATGGCTTAAATCTTGGTCAGCTGATATGGTCTCTAAGAATAAGCTATTTGTAGTCCTTTTTGAAGGAAGATACTTTTTGAATCAGAATTAGATTCTATTATCAAAACTGTCACTGGGAGAAAAGAGGGCCTTCTTACCTCATGACAAAAAGTCTAAGAGGAAGTACAAACAAAAAAATTGTTTTCATTCCAACCAGACGTCTCACTCCTCCAAGCCTTCCTGGAAGTCAGCATCTTCTTGGTCTAAGAACAAACAGACCAAAAAGCCCAATTCAAATCAGAAATCTGCATGAAGGGATGGCCGATAGGGAGCAGATTAATTCGGTTTCAGAAGGCATGGTTTTGATCGGTTGAGGATCCCTGGGTTCTCAATATTATATGCCTGGGTTATCGCATAGGATTTCACACCAGACCTCCCTGGAAACGTTTTCATCTGTCTCACGTTCCAAATGATCCTGTTCAATGTGTTCAAGCTTTAGAGGACATGGGAGTGATCCAACCTGTTCCAATCTCTCAAAAGGGACATCATTTCTATTACAACCACTTCATTGTTCCAAAGAAGGAGGGCACCTACCGTCCTATCTTGGACCTAAAGACTCTGAACACATTTGTTCATGTACCTTCTTTCAAAATGGAAACAATCCGTATCATTTTGCCTTTAGTTCAGGAAGGTCAATTTATGTCAACCATAGACTTAAAGGATGCATATATGTACATCGCAATTCACAAGGATCATTTCCAGTTTCTAAGATTTGATTTTCTCAACAAACATTACCAATTTATAGCCCTCCCCTTTGGTTTGGCCACAGCCCCCTCGCGTCTTCACTAAGGTATTAGGGGCTCTCTTAGCAATAATCAGACCACAGGGAATCTTCATTGCCACTTTTGTTCTAAGCTCCATCTCTTTCCATGGCTACTGCTTATACCCATAGAATGGTATCTTTTTTTCAGGAACATGGATGGAAAATCACTGTCCCCAAAAGTTCCTTATCTGCAGCCACATGGGTGTTTTTTCTGTTTTTTTCTGAGGGTGATAATAGACTCTGTTTAAATGCACTTTTTGTAATAGATAGTCACAGAATCAAACTTCAGATTGCCTGACTTTCTCTACAGATGGCTCGTTCTCCATCTGTAGCACAATGTATGGATGTAGTGGGTCTTATGGTGGCAGCATCAGATGCAGTTGCTTTTGCTCGCTCTAATTGTCCATGCTTCAACAGTAGTCAAATGATTTTCTCCAATTGCAGATAGTTCAGTTCTTCGGTCAAACAATCTCCTTCATGTTGGAGGGAAAGTCCCTATTTGACCCTTGGAGCTTCATTTCTTTGACCTATCTGTCTGATGGGTTGGGGCACTGTTTGGGAAGAGCGCAGGTAGTATGGCCCCTCAGGAAGCGAGGTTACCTATCAATATCCTAGAACTTTGTGCGATTCATCGGACCTTATAGTCTTGACCCTTTTTCAAGCAGGAATAATGGATTGGGTTCCAGTCAGACAATATCATTGCTGTGGCGTACATCAATCATCAGGGAGGGACTTGAAGTTCCTTAGTTATGCAAGAGTTATCTCACATTCTGTCTTGGGCAGAGAAAAACCACTGCATCAGCCATTCACATTCCAGGAGTGAACAATTTGGAAGCAGATTACCTAAGTCATCAGTCTACCCAGGAGAATGGTTTCTTCATCAGCACGTGTTCAATCACTTAGTCCTGAGGTGGGGATAGATCTAATGGCATCCAAATTGAACTCCAAAATTCCAGTTTATTGCTCCAGGTCAAGAGATCCAAGAGCTTACTATCTTTCGTGATCTCTTCTTAAGGTTTCTCTTGGAAATCTTTTAGTATCCCCAGACTTCTTCTGTTACTTCAGAATGGACTGGATAAAGGTTTATCAGCTAGTTCTTTAAAGGGACAGATTACGGCCTTATCTGTTATGTTTCATAAGAAGTTGGCTAAGTTGCCTAATGTGCAAGCCTTGGTGA
Organism: Bombina bombina; assembly: GCF_027579735.1. Classification (NCBI taxonomy): domain Eukaryota; kingdom Metazoa; phylum Chordata; class Amphibia; order Anura; family Bombinatoridae; genus Bombina; species Bombina bombina. Next base: position 1,089,765,070 of record NC_069501.1, on the reverse strand, counting down.
GAATTTGCCCTGTTTTAGTCCCATTTCTCCCCCTTGTAATTTTAAACAAGTTCTTTCTGTTTTGTAAGGTCCCCAATTTGACCCTATGCATTCTCTGGACCTAAAGTTCTTGTCATGGAAGGTTCTCTTTGGTCTAGCCATTTCTTTCGCTAGATGAGTTTCTGAATTATCAGCTCTGTCTTGTGATCATCCCTACTTGGTTTTCTTTCATGTAATTAGCAAGAGTCCATGAGCTAGTGACGTATGGGATATACATTCCTACCAGGAGGGGCAAAGTTTCCCAAACCTCAAAATGCCTATAAATACACCCCTCACCACACCCACAATTCAGTTTTACAAACTTTGCCTCCTATGGAGGTGGTGAAGTAAGTTTGTGCTAGATTCTACGTTGATATGCGCTCCGCAGCAAGTTGGAGCCCGGTTTTCCTCTCAGCGTGCAGTGAATGTCAGAGGGATGTGAGGAGAGTATTGCCTATTTGAATGCAGTGATCTCCTTCTACGGGGTCTATTTCATAGGTTCTCTGTTATCGGTCGTAGAGATTCATCTCTTACCTCCCTTTTCAGATCGACGATATACTCTTATTTATATACCATTACCTCTGCTGATTTTCGTTTCAGTACTGGTTTGGCTTTCTACAAACATGTAGATGAGTGTCCTGGGGTAAGTAAATCTTATTTTCTGTGACACTCTAAGCTATGGTTGGGCACTTTATTTATAAAGTTCTAAATATATGTATTCAAACATTTATTTGCCTTGACTTAGGATGTTCAACATTCCTTATTTTCAGACAGTCAGTTTCATATTTGGGATAATGCATTTGAATCAATTTTTTTCTTACCTTAAAATTTGACTCTTTTTTTCCCCTGTGGGCTGTTAGGCTCGCGGGGGCTGAAAATGCTTCATTTTATTGCGTCATTCTTGGCGCGGACTTTTTTGGCGCAAAAAATCTTTTCTGTTTCCGGCGTCATACGTGTCGCCGGAAGTTGCGTCATTTTTTGACGTCCTTTTGCGCCAAAAATGTCGGCATTCCGGATGTAGCGTCATTTTTGGCGCCAAAAAGCATTTAGGCGCCAAATAATGTGGGCGTCTTATTTGGCGCCAAAAAATATGGGCGTCGCTTTTGTCTCCACATTATTTCAGTCTCATTTTTTCTTTGCTTCTGGTTACTAGAAGCTTGTTTATTGGCATTTTTTCCCATTCCTGAAACTGTCATTTAAGGAATTTGATCAATTTTGCTTTATATGTTGTTTTTTCTCTTACATATTGCAAGATGTCTCACGTTGCATCTGAGTCAGAAGATACTTCAGGAAAATCGCTGTCTAGTGCTGGAACTACCAAAGCTAAGTGTATCTGCTGTAAACTTTTGGTAGCTATTCCTCCGGCTGTTGTTTGTATTAATTGTCATGACAAACTTGTTAAAGCAGATAAGATTTCCTTTAGTAATGTACCATTGCCTGTTGCAGTTCCTTCAACATCTAAGGTGCAGAATGTTCCTGATAACATAAGAGATTTTGTTTCTGAATCCATCAAGAAGGCTATGTCTGTTATTTCTCCTTCTAGTAAACATAAAAAATCTTTTAAAACTTCTCTCTCTACAGATGAATTTTTAAATGAACATCATCATTCTGATTCTGATGACTCTTCTGGTTCAGAGGATTCTGTCTCAGAGATTGATGCTGATAAATCTTCATATTTATTTAAAATGGAATTTATTCGTTCTTTACTTAAAGAAGTACTAATTGCTTTAGAAATAGAGGATTCTGGTCCTCTTGATACTAATTCTAAACGTTTAGATAAGGTATTTAAATCTCCTGTGGTTATTCCAGAAGTTTTTCCTGTTCCTAATGCTATTTCTGAAGTAATTTCCAGAGAATGGGATAAATTGGGTAATTCATTTACTCCTTCTAAACGTTTTAAGCAATTATATCCTGTGCCGTCTGACAGATTAGAATTTTGGGACAAAATCCCTAAAGTCGATGGGGCTATTTCTACCCTTGCTAAATGTACTACTATTCCTACGTCGGATGGTACTTCGTTTAAAGATCCTTTAGATAGGAAAATTGAATCCTTTCTAAGAAAAGCTTATCTGTGTTCAGGTAATCTTCTTAGACCTGCTATATCATTGGCTGATGTTGCTGCAGCTTTAACTTTTTGGTTGGAGACTTTAGCGCAACAAGTAACAGATCATGATTCTCATAATATTATTATTCTTCTTCAGCATGCTAATAATTTTATCTGTGATGCCATCTTTGATATTATCAGAGTTGATGTCAGGTTTATGTCTCTAGCTATTCTAGCTAGAAGAGCTTTATGGCTTAAAACTTGGAATGCTGATATGGCTTCTAAAACAACTCTACTTTCCATTTCTTTCCGGGGTAACAAATTATTTGGTTCTCAGTTGGATTCTATTATCTCAACTGTTGGTGGGAAAGGAACTTTTTTACCACAGGATAAAAAATCTAAGGGTAAAAACAGGGCTAATAATCGTTTTCGTTTCAACAAAGAACAAAAGCCTGATCCTTCATCCTCAGGAGCAGTTTCAGTTTGGAAACCATCTCCAGTCTGGAATAAATCCAAGCCTTCTAGAAAGGCAAAACCTGCTTCTAAGTCCACATGAAGGTGCGGCCCTCATTCCAGCTCAGCTGGTAGGGAGCAGGTTACGTTTTTTCAAAGAAATTTGGATCAATTCTGTTCACAATCTTTGGATTCAGAACATTGTTTCAGAAGGGTACAGAATTGGTTTCAAGATGAGACCTCCTGCAAAGAGATTTTTTCTTTCCCGTGTCCCAGTAAATCCAGTGAAAGCTCAAGCATTTCTGAATTGTGTTTCAGATCTAGAGTTGGCTGGAGTAATTATGCCAGTTCCAGTTCTGGAACAGGGGATGGGGTTTTATTCAAATCTCTTCATTGTACCAAAGAAGGAGAATTCCTTCAGACCAGTTCTGGATCTAAAAATATTGAATCGTTATGTAAGGATACCAACATTCAAAATGGTAACTGTAAGGACTATCTTGCCTTTTGTTCAGCAAGGGCATTATATATCCACAATAGATTTACAGGATGCATATCTGCATATTCCGATTCATCCAGATCATTATCAGTTCCTGAGATTCTCTTTTCTGGACATGCATTACCAGTTTGTGGCTCTGCCGTTTGGCCTAGCTACAGCTCCAAGAATTTTTACAAAGGTTCTCGGTGCCCTTCTGTCTGTAATCAGAGAACAGGGTATTGTGGTATTTCCTTATTTGGACGATATCTTGGTACTTGCTCAGTCTTTACATTTAGCAGAATCTCATACGAATCGACTTGTGTTGTTTCTTCAAGATCATGGTTGGAGGATCAATTCACCAAAAAGTTCATTGATTCCTCAGACAAGGGTAACCTTTCTGGGTTTCCAGATAGATTCAGTGTCCATGACTCTGTCTTTAACAGACAAGAGACGTCTAAAATTGATTTCGGTTTGTCGAAACCTTCAGTCACAATCATTCCCTTCGGTAGCCTTATGCATGGAAATTCTAGGTCTTATGACTGCTGCATCGGACGCGATCCCCTTTGCTCGTTTTCACATGCGACCTCTTCAGCTCTGTATGCTGAATCAATGGTGCAAGGATTACACAAAGATATCTCAATTAATATCTTTAAAACCGATTGTACGACACTCTCTAACGTGGTGGACAGATCACCATCGTTTAATTCAGGGGGCTTCTTTTGTGCTTCCGACCTGGACTGTAATTTAAACAGATGCAAGTCTCACAGGTTGGGGAGCTGTGTGGGGATCTCTGACAGCACAAGGAGTTTGGGAATCTCAGGAGGTGAGATTACCGATCAATATTTTGGAACTCCGTGCAATTTTCAGAGCTCTTCAGTTTTGGCCTCTTCTGAAGAGAGAATCGTTCATTTGTTTTCAGACAGACAATGTCACAACTGTGGCATACATCAATCATCAAGGAGGGACTCACAGTCCTCTGGCTATGAAAGAAGTATCTCAAATTCTGGTTTGGGCGGAATCCAGCTCCTGTCTAATATCTGCGGTTCATATCCCAGGTATAGACAATTGGGAAGCAGATTATCTCAGTCGCCAAACGTTGCATCCGGGCGAATGGTCTCTTCACCCAGAGGTATTTCTTCAGATTGTTCAAATGTGGGAGCTTCCAGAAATAGATCTGATGGCGTCTCATCTAAACAAGAAACTTCCCAGGTATCTGTCCAGATCCCGGGATCCTCAGGCGGAAGCAGTGGATGCATTATCACTTTCTTGGAAGTATCATCCTGCTTATATCTTTCTAGTTCTTCTTCCAAGAGTAATCTCCAAGATTCTGAAGGAATGCTCGTTTGTTCGGCTGGTAGCTCCGGCATGGCCTCACAGGTTTTGGTATGCGGATCTTGTCCGGATGGCCTCTTGCCATCCGTGGACTCTTCCGCTACGACCAGACCTTCTGTCGCAAGGTCCTTTTTTCCATCAGGATCTCAAATCCTTAAATTTAAAGGTATGGAGATTGAACGCTTGATTCTTGGTCAAAGAGGTTTCTCTGACTCTGTGATTAATACTATGTTACAGGCTCGTAAATCTGTATCCAGAGAGATATATTATAGAGTCTGGAAGACTTATATTTCTTGGTGTCTTTCTCATCATTTTTCTTGGCATTCTTTTAGAATTCCGAGAATTTTACAGTTTCTTCAGGATGGTTTAGATAAAGGTTTATCCGCAAGTTCTTTGAAAGGACAAATCTCTGCTCTTTCTGTTCTTTTTCACAGAAAGATTGCTAATCTTCCTGATATTCATTGTTTTGTACAAGCTTTGGTTCGTATAAAACCTGTCATTAAGTCAATTTCTCCTCCTTGGAGTTTGAATTTGGTTCTGGGGGCTCTTAAAGCTCCTCCGTTTGAACCTATGCATTCATTGGACATTAAATTACTTCCTTGGAAAGTTTTGTTCCTTTTGGCAATCTCTTCTGCCAGAAGAGTTTCTGAATTATCTGCTCTTTCTTGTGAGTCTCCTTTTCTGATTTTTCATCAGGATAAGGCAGTGTTGCGAACTTCTTTTGAATTTTTACCTAAAGTTGTGAATTCTAACAACATTAGTAGAGAAATTGTGGTTCCTTCATTATGTCCTAATCCTAAGAATTCTAAGGAGAAATCATTGCATTCTTTGGATGTTGTTAGAGCTTTGAAATATTATGTTGAAGCTACTAAGTCTTTCCGAAAGACTTCTAGTTTATTTGTTATCTTTTCCGGTTCTAGAAAAGGCCAGAAAGCTTCTGCCATTTCTTTGGCATCTTGGTTGAAATCTTTAATTCATCTTGCCTATGTTGAGTCGGGTAAAACTCTGCCTCAAAGGATTACAGCTCATTCTACTAGGTCAGTTTCTACTTCCTGGGCGTTTAGGAATGAAGCTTCGATTGATCAGATTTGCAAAGCAGCAACTTGGTCCTCTTTGCATACTTTTACTAAATTCTACCATTTTGATGTATTTTCTTCTTCTGAAGCAGTTTTTGGTAGAAAAGTACTTCAGGCAGCGGTTTCAGTTTGAATCTTCTGCTTATGTTTTTCATTAAACTTTATTTTGGGTGTGGATTATTTTCAGGAGGAATTGGCTGTCTTTATTTTATCCCTCCCTCTCTAGTGACTCTTGCGTGGAAAGATCCACATCTTGGGTAATCATTATCCCATACGTCACTAGCTCATGGACTCTTGCTAATTACATGAAAGAAAACATAATTTATGTAAGAACTTACCTCATAAATTCATTTCTTTCATATTAGCAAGAGTCCATGAGGCCCGCCCTTTTTTTTGGGGTGGTTATGTTTTTTGTATAAAGCACAATTATTCCAATTCCTTATTTTATATGCTTTCGCACTTTTTTATCACCCCACTTCTTGGCTATTCGTTAAACTGAATTGTGGGTGTGGTGAGGGGTGTATTTATAGGCATTTTGAGGTTTGGGAAACTTTGCCCCTCCTGGTAGGAATGTATATCCCATACGTCACTAGCTCATGGACTCTTGCTAATATGAAAGAAATGAATTTATCAGGTAAGTTCTTACATAAATTATGTTTTTCATCAGGTTAAAGCAGTCCTTCGGACTTAATATGATTTTCTTCCAAAGGGGGTGTCTTCAGAAAACATTAATCAGGAAATTGTTGTTTCTTTGCTGTGTTCAAATCCTTCTTACTCTAAGGAATGCCTACTATACAATTTGGATGTGGTCAGAGCTGTACATTTTTATCTTCAGGCTACTATAGATTTTAGACAGTCTTCTAGATTATTTGTCCACTTTACAAGTCCCAGAAAGGGTCAAAAGGCTATGGCGGTGGCCTTGGCATCATGTCTCAAACACACTATTTGTAAGGCTTACTTGGTTGTGGGAAAACCTCCTCCAATAAGAGTAACTGCTCATTCGACTAGATCTGTATCTACTTCCTCAGTCTTTAAGAATTATTAATTGGAACAGAATTATCCTCCAAAGCTGTTTTTGACAGGAAAGTCTTTCAGGCCGCAGTGTCTGGCAAATAGGAACTGCCATCTTTTTGTCCGACCCATCCTTAACATGGACTCTCTCTGGTATTGTATCCCACATGTTGTGGACACCTATGGACTTTCATCATCTTACAAAAGAAAATAGAATTTATACTTACCGATAATTTTCTTTCTTTCAGGATGATGAGATTCCATAAGACCATGGGTGACAGTTCTTATTTGCACCTCTTAACCCTGCTTTCTGTTTTTTCTACCTTTTCTGTCTATCCCCTCTGCTTTGCTATACATAGACTGAGTGGTAGAGGAGGTGGGAGGGATTGAAAGCTCTTATGAGGGTTCTTGACCTCCTCCTAGTGGCAGAAAATATATCCCACAGGTTATGGACTCTCATCATTCCGAAAGAAATTTATCAGTAAGTATAAGTTCTGGGGGGCGGGAGGGGGGTTTCAGGTATTTTACAGTCTGAATTTCTAATTATTCCAGCTTTAGTGTAGAAATAATCTTGATTTTCTTCTTAAACGGGGAGAGTCCACAGCTGCATTCATACTTTTGGGAAATACAGAACCTGGCCACCAGGAGGAGGCAAAGACACCCCAACCAAAGGCTTAAATACCTCCCCCACGTCCCTCATCCCTTAGTCATTCTTTGCCTTTCATCACAGGAGGTTGGCAGAGAAGTGTCGGAAGATTTGGTTTAGTCTCTTATGGGGAGTAGTACTCTTTGGAATGGGATAGGAGTTTTAAGTAGTCCTGTCAGCCTCTCAATGAGAGCATGGATGAAAGTTAGAGTCCGGAGATGCAGGTAGAGTCTTTCTGCGAAACCATCCTGACTTATATTAACAGCTCCATAGGCAATCATCATTGACGAGTTTCGCTGCCTGCTTTCTTCACTCAAGTACATTTTAGAAGCGATGCTACTATCTGTCACAATTGAAGGGCCGTGTTCCTGTTCCAGGGCGTAGATTCTGGTAAGATCGTTTCATTTTACTTTCAACATGAGAATGTAATGTAAATGTAGAAGTCAGGGTCTCAGTGGGACTCCTTTTATCTTTATGGAATCAAGGGTTAATATCTCCTGTAGGAGGTCATTGAACAGGGGGGACTTTAATCATGTTTGTTATGTAATGAACATGAAATGGACCAGGTAATCCATACCCATCAGTTATTTTCCTAATGCTGCTTTAGAGTGCTCTCTTCTCCCGAATCGGGGAACTTAAAGTCCACCAAGCCATCCGCCCCTGAGGATCTCATATCCCGCAAGGCGCGCGCCCTAGAACCTTCTTTTGCTACGCAAGCAGGTGTCCCAAATGCCGTTACTCCTTCTCTGGTTCCGCGTGGCCATATCTCTGGGGTTGGCGCATTTACATCTTCCAGGAAAATGCTGTCCGTGTTCTGTTAACCAGAGTTCGTCAGGCGTGGGATCGTCTGGATCAGATCAGCCCTCTGGGGAATCGGTTTCCTCTGAGGCTTCAGGGGTCCAACCCTCGGGCCGGGGTCATCAGTTGCCCCGGGGGAGCTAAGTCTTGCCTTTCGTTATAGACTGGCGCGCCTTCGTGTCCTGCTGAGGCATGTTTTGGCGGTGCTGGAGGATCCCTGTCCTAATGGGTCGATGGATCCTCGGTCTTCCGGTCCAGACGGCAAGCTGGGTTAGACGAATGGGGATGAAGTCAATCTCCTTGTCTCCATTTTTTTTTTTTTTTTGGTATCTTATTCCAGTTCTGAGCTGGTCCTGTTGGTGTGTCCATTCTTCTTGGGCCTTCAGTTGCGGGTGCTGCCCTTATTTACTTTGATCCGGTTAGGATATATTTTATTTCATTTTGAGAAGCTCATATCTGTTATAGTTTTTCCCTTTGGAAAACATTTCTTCTCTGGAATTTGATACTAGCGATTTTGTGGTCGCTTTAACACTTCCGCAGAAGTTAAATAATTAGTAGTAGGACATTGTTATGTCTATCGTTTAATTTGTCTATCCCTACTAGGGATTCAACTTTTCTGGGGCCTTGGACAGTTCTGGGGTGTCCTGTGTATTAGGCTGGTCCTGGTCAGGCACTAGTTTTTCTGTTCCTTGAGGTCTGTATCAACCATGTGGTGCCCGTTATAACTGGCTGTTGGGTTGCTCACTCTGGTGAGGAGTTTGTTTACTTGTTTTTCTTGATTTTACATGTTATTGAGGCCTTTCGTTCCTAAATGTCAGGCTGGTCCTTGTTTATGTAGTAAAAAAAAAAAAACAACATCATCCCTTCGGGTGAAGACAGAGAGCTGCCTATGGACATTTTGAGAATTTTGTTGGACTTTCTACTATTATCTTGGCCTGTTTTATGAGTATACTCTATACATCATTCTGTATATTTCACACATATACATTGTTTTTGTTTGTCCTATACCAATTGCATCTTTTTTCATAGTGTTACTATTATATTATATTCAGTTTTAGTGCCTCCTATAGGATTTCTGTGATATCCTATTCACAGACTTTCCTTTTTTTCTGGTCCTTGTTTATTCCTTTGGGTGGGGCATCAGAGGGGATTGTGCTCAGTCCTCAATATCCTGTTCATGATTGTTGGCGGGGTTCCAAGATCGGATCCTGCTAAGGCTTACTCTGGGGGTTCCTGAGGTCCTTTGGCTTCGGAGCTAGAGTTTCGCCTTCCCAATAGGGTTGGAGGTTCAGATGACTCCTTGGAAATCAGTGGTACCAGGTTTAAGTGGCAATTACCCATCTCCTCCTTTGGTATTCTTTTTCTTGGATTGTCCTTTTTTAATCTTTGGTGATGGTACCTCTTCCTTAAATGGTCGAGGTTACTGTGCCACTTTTTTCCCCTTCTTGGGGCTGGTTTTCTGGTCATCTGTTTCTGGAAGTTCCCCCTATGGTATCTTATCTGCTCCCATAGTTTTGGAGATTGTGTTGTCTCTTTTTCCTATGGTTGCCCCTGCTTAGGGGTTTCGGTTTGATCTGTCGCTTTTCAGGAGTTTGGGATGCTCGTTCATTTGTAAATTCCTCAAGCTTTAGGGGTTTCCGGGAGGTTGATTCCGAGAGTATCTTTCAAGACTATTTATCTTTTCCATCTAGATTTTCTAGGTTTTGAGCTCTGTTCTCTTGTAAGTTTACCTTTGTCTTTAGACTTAGGAGTGTTGTCCCTCAAGTCTTTGGGGATTAAGCTCTCTGTCTCTGAGATACTTACGTGAACGTTCAGTATGCAAGGACCCTTGGATGTGGCTGTGATTGCATCACCTATGGTGCAAGGTCTTGTCCTAGTTTTGAAGCCAGCTCCGGGTGTCCGGTGTTAGGGACCTAATCCTTGTCTTTGACTGGATGTTTTGGGTTTTCTGTGTCCAGATCGCTTAGATGGATTTGGGCGGCACAGTTTTCCATTCTGGAACGTCCTCTTGTCCCTTCTGGCGGGTTTTTCTTTCTCTTCAGAGAATTGAAATTTCTTCTGGGCTGTCTGTAGTAGTGAATGGTTCCTATCAATTGGTATTGTCCTTTTGACGTCCGTCTACAGCTTGACGCTCCTTGACGCTCCATGTCTGTGGGAGGGTGAGCTGTTTTTGTTTGCGTTTCCCCTCCCTTTGGGGAGGATTGAGCATGCCACAGTATCCGCCTGGTGCCCCGGAGGTCTTTTTCTTCCTCTGTTCAGTGGGTCCTCCCTGCCTTGTGTGCAGGTTGTCATGTGAAGGGTTGTTTTTCTGGTGTCATACCGTTACTGTAGTTTCAGTATAGGGTCTCCTTTTTGGGAGTGTCCTTTCTCTCGGGAAGGGAGCTGTGTATGGGTTCTGGAACCCAAGCTCGTCCTTGAGAGGTCTGACTCCCCTCCTTTTTTCCTTCCTGAGGGTTCTGGTGGTTCAGGGAACTTTTAATTCCCTTGTCCTTTCGGACATTGCCAGTCGCTTTGGTGCTGGGTCCGTTGCCTCTGAGTGGAGGTCATGGATCTGACTGCTCTGTTGAGCCTTGACCGCAAATCATCAAGATCTTGTGGACCTTCCTTAGGTGGGATGCTTTGCAGTGTTCCTTCTCTCAACAAGTAGCCTTTGCTCTGCTTTTTGTGGGTGCTATCTTTTCTTCCCTGTTTTTCTTGGGAGGGAGTTGCTCTACACTTCTGAGTTTTTCCTCTTTGAGAGTCCTGGTGCAATTCCTGTCTTTTGATTAGCTAGTATTGGCGGCTTGCGTTCGCTTAGACCTCTTTTGCAGAGGGAAGCCTGTGGCTTCATCTGGAGCATAATAAGTTATTATGGTGCTGTTTTTTAGCGTCTTCCGGGGGTGGCTTTTATCCCTCGGTTGCTCTATCCTGAGTACGGGTTTGCACTCCATGTAAGGGAGGGGGTCTACCTTGTCCCTCTAGGTTTCCAGGATTGGGGCGTTACATTGGTTCCTTGTACTCCTTGCAGATAGGGGTCTGGGATTTTCCTCCCTTCACTCTGCTCGATCGGTAGGGTTTGTTCTCTACGCGACTTTGACCTGTTGCAACCTTGGTTGCGCACTTGGAGTTATGCTTAAGGTTCTTTATTGCCCTAGTTGTTTGTCTGGGGGTCCTTTTGGACTCTCTTATATGAGTACTACTTCTTCCCTTCTGGGAGCATGTGTAGGTCCCCCTTCCCTTGGGTCGGGGGTAAATTTAGTGTGGGCTCGGAGCCTGCGGGACTTTGTATCCTCGGAGGCCTTTGTGCTCGGTTGAGTCTAGTGATTCTGGGCGGTCTCTAGCAAGGGCCTTGCTGGTTTTAACTGATGGGAAGTTACTTGGTCTTTTCCATTTTTTTGTTAATTCTGCTTCAGGTAAAGCAGTTTTTGTGTCGGAATTTGGGTGATTTCAGGCTATGGTGCCCTCAGAAGGGGTTGTCTCTTGTAGCCGCCCGTTTTGCATTCAGTGTCCTTTATAGCTTGGGTATTGTTTTTCCAAAAGTAATGAATGCAGCTGTGGACTCTCTCCGTTTAAGTAGAAAAACTTAAATTATGCTTACCTGATGATTTTCTTTTTTTCTGATGGGAAGAGTCCACAGCTCCCCGCCTGCGTTTTTTCTATGGGACGGCAGTAAATGTTGTTTTTTATTCTTCTGGCACCTTTTTCACCCTGATATTTCTCCTACTGTTCCTTGTTCCCTCAGCAGAATGACTGGGGGATGATGGAATTGGGGGAGGTATTTAAGCCTTTTGCTGGGGTGTCTTTGCCTCCTCCTGGTGGCCAGGTTATGTATTTCCCAAAAGTAATGAATGCAGCTGTGGACTCTCCCCATCAAAAGAAAAGAAAATGATCAAGTAAGCATAATTTAAGTTTTTATAAAAAACAAAGATTAATAATTTGCATTTACTTTCTGTACTGCCCCAAGACATGTCAATTAAAGCAACAGTAAGTTAACAGTAAATAACATCAGAAATGAAAAACAAAGTAGAGAAACAAATACACACCTCCAGGGTGTGTAAATGAATGTCACCAGTTGTAAGTGACCAATCTAGGTAATCTAAGTGTCCATAAACTGATAACAGAATCCTATACTCCCTCTTTTTTGTTTGCTATAGAGACCAAATAGTCCATCAAGAAACAGGGACAAATGAAACTATAGTTCAATAAGAATGTGTTCAAATTTAGCAAATTGCTTGAAGAGAAGGGTTGCAACATTTCTTAACTTAAATGGACAGTCAACACCAGAATTATTTTTGTTTAAAAATACGTGCATGAGCTTAATGTTATCTATATGAAACACATGAACTAATGACCTCTAGTGGTCAAAATGCATTCAGATTAGAGGCAGTCTTCAAGGTCTAAGATATTAGCATATGAACCTCCTAGGTTTAGCTTTCAACTAAGAATACCAAGGGAACAAAGCAAAATAGGTGATAAAATTAAATTGGAAAAATGTTTAAAATTGCATTCCCTATTTAAATCATGAAAGTATTTTTTTGGACTTGACTGTCCCTTTAAAGCAGAGAATAATAGCTGAAAACTAAAATCTATAACCATATGATCTGGAAGACCACTAAAATATTATTTGGTCTATGAAACTTAAAAATTGAGTGGAGGTTATAAATTGGAAGCTATAAAAGGTAACGACATATGCTAATATAATAATATCATTCTATCATGCAGCAATACTTTAAAAAATATGGTACATAGAATGCTGTTGTAAAATATGAAATCAATAAATTAGATATATTGAGAATACTTCACAAGCGTTGCTGAAAAGAAAATGTAAAAATAAAACAGGAACACAGCCTTAAATGTAGTATAAAACACATTGGAGCTTTTTTATAATTTTTGTTCCCCTTTATTAAGATAAATATATTACATTCTTATTAAAAGGATATAAAAAGCCAGAAATATACATGAAGAAGAAAATTTAGATATACATTGAATCTTATGAGCTTACATTACTCCAGAGCTTTTAGTCATCAGTATTGGAAGATCAGCTGAAACGCAATAGATAATTTTTTTGTATCCTGTTGCTTTATGCTGTTCCTTGTTTTTTAATGAGCATTTGAATAAAGTGGATACATATTTAATTTGTTAAATGGTGTATGGACTTTTTTGTTGCAAGCTGCCAAAGGCTTGTTAGCAGTGTAAATGTCTCATACAAAGTCTATTCCTCTTATATATCAATTTCTATGCTAGCCTCAAATATATACAGTATAATAGTTAAATGAGTTGTCTGAGCACAACCACCCCATAACAGGCCTAAACTTTAACATTACAAACTTTACTGAATAATTCTCATTCAGCTGAAATAAGGACTTCTAAGTGTACAAGTTTATGTATTAGATTTGCTCCATAAAACTTAATGAACATAAATATATAGAACAGACAGTCATAATGACTTGCATCAATATTTTTTGTGCCATTTCCCACTCTGTATGCAGGGTTTCAGAAGTAAAAAGATTATATATATATATATATATGAGATAAATACATGTAGAGCAAAACTATCTATTCTTTTTTTCCTCTCACCCCTCATCTATCATTTGCCAACCTTTCCTCTTTTAACATAGGGGATGAGAACACCTATCTCAACAAGTTAAGAGTACAGGATACTTCCCCTAAGTTTCTTTTCCATTGTCTCCTCCTTTGTCTAAAGTCTCTTTTCCGTTTTTGATTCTAAGTAAGGTACAACTCTTGCCGGCTCTACTCACACTACTTAAGACTACAGTAATCTCCATCCATTGAAATCTGCCCGCTTAACCTGATCTTTTCCCCCAACTGTCCCAAATTAACCAATACTTATCTAATTTGTCATGAGCCCTATATGCATTCCTCTATATGCGATACATATCCTGTTTTCACTTTCATAGAGGCAATCGTGGGAGGATCTAGCTTCTTCCAATCTCTGGCTATACACAATTTAGTAGCCCCAAAAATATATATTGCCAGTATGATGTTATTTCTTGTAATCCCAGCACCATAACGTTAAAGAGCGCACTGATCAGCGATTTATCTATTTGGATATTTATGAAGGTACATAGTGAGAAGATCTCATCCCAAAGAGGTGTAAGTTTTGGGCAAGACCATCAAATATGATGATCAGAGTCCACCTCACCAAAGGCCATTTCAATAAAACCTTGAAGTGTAGGAGTCCTTGTTTTCAAATACGTTCTTTTGGTAGAGCAGAACTGAAAAGATTGCTTACTTAAGTCTTGATTCTAAAGACTGAGAGTTTCACTAAAGAGAGTTGGTTTTCATTTTGTAGCTGGACTACAAAATGGTTGTTTCTGAAATGTTGGCTTACTATGCATGTTATGGCTTTTTTCCCTAAAAAGTACAAAGAAACAAATGTTCACCAAGTTTCTTCCTATTTATCCTTTAGATTATGAATTTTTTTCTAGTATATTGTACATAGGATTTACAGTCCTTTATCTCTGTTAAAAGATTCAGAGAGGTAGAGTTCCGAGATTGGGACTGTATTATATATTCATCCTTTTTTGTTTTTCCCATCATTTTAAAGGACCATTAAATACAGTAGAATAGCATAATCAACAAATGCAAAGACAACGCTAAAGCACTTAGACTGAATTTCAAATGAGTACTAGATTTTATTTCTAAAAAATCCCCCCAGGGATCAGTACTGGGCCCTGTTCTTTTTAATGTTTTTATTAATGACTTGAAGCAAGGATTAAATAGCAACATCTCTATTTTTTTAAATGTACTAAGTTGTAAAAGGTAATTAGTTAGTGCAGGATGAAATTTCTTTGCAAGGGGATTTACAAAAAATGGAAGAATGGGCTGGTTGGTAAATGTAAAATTAGATTTAATACTGGAAAGTGTAAGGTTCTACATTTTGGAAGTAAAAATAAGCAAGCACCATATTATTTAAATGGAACTAGACTTGGCAAAACAGCAGGAAAGGGTTTTTTGGGTCTCTTTATAAATTAGCTAAAAATGGGTACACAATGCTTCTAAGGCTAATAAAATACTATCATGTAATACGAGGCATTGATGCAAGGGAGGAAAGCCTAATTCTGTCACTATATAAATCCCTGGTAAGACATCAGCTTGAGAATGGAGTGCAGTTCTGAGGACCAATCACAAAAAAGACATTGCAGAGTTAGAAAACTTGCAGAGAAGGGCCACAAAACTAATAAGGGGAATGGAAAAAATAAATAAGGAGAGTTAGCCAAACTGGGTCTGTTTTCTCTAGCAAAAGGTGACAGAATTACTTTATATAAATATATTCTAGGTCTGAATACAGAGTTGGTGGAAGCTTTGTTTATTTTAAGGAAACTGTTCGTGACAAGATGTCACAATTTAATGCTGTAGTAAAGGGGATTTAATCTCCATCAATGTAAACATTTTTTCACTGTAAAATCAATCAAATTGTGGAACTCATTACCAAAGGAGGTAGTGAATGCCAATACCTTAGATACATTTAAAAATGGATTAGATACATTTTTGGCTAGAAACAGAATTCATGGATAGGATTTCTTGTGTTAAATACGTCACCTTTTTAATGCGATTAAAGGGACTGTCAAGTCCAAAAAAACTTTCATGATTTAAATAGGGCATGCAATTTTAAACAACTTTCCAATTTACTTTTATCACCAATTTTGCTTTGTTCTCTTGGCATTCTTAGTTGAAAGCTAAACCTAGGAGGTTTATATGCTAATTTTTTAGACCTTGAAGGCCGCCTCTAATCTCAATGCATTTTGACCACTAGAGGGCGTGTGTGTTTCATATACTGTAGATAATATTGAGCTCACGCACGTGAATTTACCATGGAGTGAGCTCTGATAGGCTAAAATGCAAGTCTGTTAAAAGAACTGAAATAAGGGAGCAGTCTGCAGAGGCTTAGATAGAAGGTAATTACAGAGGTAAAACGTGTATTATTATAACTGTGTTAGTTATGCAAAACTTGGGAATAGGTAATAAAGGGAGTATCTATCTTTTTAAACAACAACATTTCTGGTGTTGACTGTCCCTTTAAGTTAAGCTCAATTGGAGCTTTTATTGTAAATTAGCTAGGATATGTATAGGTTGAATTCAATGGACTTCTGTTTTCTTTCAACCTCATCTACTATATAACTATGTATATTTTAGTTTGCAAAGTTAGTTCCATTTTCCTTCCTGCTGTATTATGTGACAACTATCAGTCAAAAAATAACAAAATGGATATACGTATATACTATGAAATATTGCACATGCTTATTAGCAGCTGGTTCACATAAAATTTCACACATTTTGATAATAGAAGCGATTTAAAAAGTTGTTTAAAATTGTGTGCTCTATCTGAATTATGAAAGTTTAATTTTGACTTTAGTGTCCCTTCTTAAAGGGACATTAAACACTTTGAGATGGTAATATAAAATGATAAATTGCATATATAAAAAGAAATCTGCAGGGGGGCGTGTCCGAGCAGCGTACCGGACAGGACACATCTACTATAAGCTCTGAAGGAATTTTCCATAAATCCGCCGATTTAAGACCACTCAACAACAAAACCTTCTATATATCTATATAGTTCTTTGAATATACTACCTTTTGGACTTATATACACGCATCTCTAGAATTTGAAGCGGAACATATGGGATTAAGTACTGCGTAGTTAAGATGGCTACAGTAGGAGAACTAGATACGCATGACAACTTTCAAGCAAGATGGTGGAACTTGAATTAATGTTCCAGCAACTAATTGATAAAGCTCCATTTGAAATCCTAACGAAGCGCTTTTCATCTGTAACTGCCGCTAGCACCGAGGTGTTAACCCTGGATAAACCAAGCACACAAAAGGAGCCCTTAGAATGTACCTTATTCTTTGAACCGCGACGGGTCATGCCGACATTGGAGAAAGCAAATAGCCCACACGCAATAAGAATGGAATAGAAGAGCTCAATGAGGTATAAGACTTTGTGCTCACCCGGCAGGTTAAATAGGCTCCAGTGGATGAAGGGACATAACCTACCGGTCAGGGCTGAACTGCAATCGCTTTCTGTGTTGGCGGCCATGCTTGACATTTCTGATCAACTTCATCTCTCCTCGGAAACAATCCAAATAATGCAGAATGATCTCCACAAAATATGTGAACCTGGGACTACACATAAAAATCTTTCTTTTCCTCGGAGCCACTCTTCTCACGCTTTGTTTGGGGACTCATGCAACCCTGCTGGGAAACTCTCAAATGGATAATCTAAGTCTTGGGGCTAAAACTTAACTCAAAATCCCAGTTCGTAAAGTATCAATGTTTAACCCAGTTGTTCTGCTTTTTATGTTTCAGCTATTTACTTATTTATAGGTATGTGCTTTATCTAAAATATACTAGGCAACTCTAGCACACTGCAAGACTCCACAGGACTGCATCAAATAATTACTACGTTAAGCTTGCTATGTATGACACCATGTTATTGACACTAGTCCTGCAAACAATGTTAATGTCCTAATAATATCTTATTTGTTTGTCTGTTTATACTGGGGGTAAGTGGGGGGCCCTGGAGGAACATTTTAGACAATAAAAACATATATCAGGACAACATTGCATATAACCACAATATGTCAAAATATATACTCGCTTGGTGGCCTGCGGCCGAGGCTATGGGCGAAGTAAAACAAACATCAATTCCGATAAAGTGAAATGGGTTCTAATGTTAATTATATTGGACTATATGTATCACCACGTAGACAGCAATCCTTAATCACAAGTTCTTCCTGTGGAATATATGTTACTCACGTATAATGCATACTAGGTTGTCATAATTAAGTTATGAGATATTATTAATGATTTCAATGGTCAGAGTTGGAATACATGGAGCAATAGTTTATCTGTCATGTTCAGTGCTATGTTACCCCTCTGTAATATACAAGACTTGGAGTATGCACTTCATATCCTTTTTCAGAAAGATATCAGAAGGTTTAGCCTATGCATTTTTACCTTAAGGTTTAACTCTTTGTGTACTTGTTATACCTGTTTGTTTTTCCTTTTTATTGTTTTCTTTATCCCGTTACATAATGGTCCCCAACATTACTTTAATTTAAAAGGTAAGGTCCAAGAGCGGCCTGAATCGTATTATCAGGGGCAGAAATCGTAAGCAAAAATACAGGACTCTTTAAATATTTGATGAATATCAGTTCACTATATAATATTTGAATTATCGCTAATGTACAATTTTATGTATGTTTATTATTTGTACTATGCAGTTCCTCAATAAAAATTATTAAATAAAAGAAATCTGCAATATACTTTCATTATTTATTTTGCCCCTTTTTCCTGTAAATTCATTCCTAAATTGTGAGCTTTTCAGTTCCTGTTAGAAATGGAAGTGCAGAAAACTGTTATATTCCACACAGCCATTGGCTGCACACTCTAGTGACATATTTATAACTGTTCCTAATTGGCCACAGCAGAGAAGGTAACACAAGTTACAATATGGCAGCTCCCAGTGTTTTATAGACACTAAAACTTTACACTTATTTTGTCAACATTTAAATAGCTAATGAAACTTTAAAAAATACATCTACATGTTATTCTCAGACTAATCTTTTCTTTGAATGCATCATTCTATCTTGCATTTATTAAGTGTTTAATGTCCCTTTAAGGAAGTGTGCAGGAATTTTTATATATTAATTAGAAACACTAAGAAATTATTAAAGGGACAGTATACACCAATTTCCATATAACTGCATGTAATAGACACTACTATAAAGAATACTATGCACAGATACTGATATAAAAATCCAGTATAAAGCCGTTAAAAAATTATTTAGAAGCTTCCAGTTTAGCTCTGTTTAAAAAGTTACTGGAACACCCACCGCAAGTGGGAAATAGTAGACACTCCCCCCTCCCCCTTCCTTTGCATAAGAAAAGATGCTTTACACAAATAGGAGCAAGCTGGAGTAGATATACATCAGTATTCTCCTAAAACATTGGGGCTTGGTTAGTAGTCTGAAAATCAGCGCAATGTTATTTAAAAATAAGCAAAACTATCCATTTTTAAAAAAAAACCTGTATGAGCTATATAAATGGATCATCTACATAAGATAGTGTATATATTATACATAGTGTATAATGTCCCTTTAAGTCTGATCCCTTTTAGTTCTCTCTTCACAATTCTGATCAGACGTTTGGAAGAAGCCCTCGCATTAAAAAGTAAGACCTCATTTTACAGAGCTTTGGTTTCATCATGAACCCAATAGTATGAAATATTATTTGAGCTGATTTTGGTTGTGTTTGGTTGTGCATTCACAGGACTGGACTTAGGGAAAACATCTTATAAAATAAGTACTGATCTATTACCTAGTATTTGTAGATTACGTTTGGTAAACACATATCTGTATTTCCATTTGTGTAACTTTGTATCATGAAATGTTTTTATAATATGCTCTGCTATTCTGTCCAGAAAACAAATAATGATGTGGTCTAAATAAGCCATCAGCTATTTGAGCATGACTTTTATGAACACAATCACTAGGGTAGAACAGTCAATACTATAAATCAAGAAATGTAATATAAATGCAATGAATTCATAAATCTAATACTGTTCTACTCTTTATATCCTTTTTGTTTCAGGGGCCATTGGCAAATTTACCCAACATGGATTCAGTATCACTGAAGGCTGCAATGGTAACTTTATTATTTAGCCTTCCAATCTGGCCTGCCTGGATATTACTAGGCATTTGTACTTACCATCAGATTTTTTAAAACATGTTTGTCACACTTCTGTTGTGCAGTAGTAAACTGGTTGCTTTCAGAATGATAAAGGGGCATGTGAAAGCATTGTATACCTTGCTATTCATTAAAGGGACACTGAACCCAAAATTTTTCTTTTGTGATTCAGATAGAGCATGCAATTTTAAGCAACTTTCTAATTTACTCCTATTATCAATTTTGCTTAGTTTTCTTGCTATTTTTATTTGAAAAAGAATGCATCTAAGCTTTTTTTTGGTTTCAGAAATTTGGACAGCACTTTTTTATTGGTGGATCAATTTATCCACCAGTCAGCAAGAACAATCCAGGTTGTTCACCAAAAATGGACCGGCATCTAAACTTACATTCTTGCATTTCAAATAAAGATACCAAGAGAATGAAGAAAATTTGATAATAGGAGTAAATTAGAAAGTTGCTTAAAATTGCACGCTCTATCTGAATCACAAAAGTGTCCCTTTAAACTAACCACAGAAGGCTTTTCACTAATCAATAAGCCAGGAGAGATGTATTTCAACTGAAAGAAATAATAGAAAATAATGGGTTATAACATTACAAAAACTGTGTCTTTTAGGGTGTTTGACCAAAATTTAACAAAGGATACCAAGAATACAAAGCAAATTTGATCATAGAAGTAAATTGGAAAGTTGTTTAAAATTGCATACTGTATGGGAATCATGAAAGTTTTATTTGGACTTTACTTTCCCTTTAAGGGAGAAATGGACACATTACTGCACACAATCTCAGAGCCTCATTCATCAGAAAAAGGTTCTATGCATTTGTTCTGTGTAACTCAAGACTTACTGTGGTTACAGATGTAGGTTACATTAACCCCTGTAGCGTGCATACTCAATGTACTGATAACATCACCTCCACTACCCTTTATTAGTGTATATGTATACAGTATATATATATATATATATATATATATATATAGACAGTGAGAAATCTGTTGATTAATTGATGTTATAGTTAAAGGGATAGTAAACACCAAAAATGTTACTGTTTAAAAAGATAGATAATCCCTTTTTCTCTTGTTAAGTGTATCCAGTCCACGGATCATCCATTACTTATGGAATATATTCTCCTTCCCAACAGGAAGCTGCAAGAGTCCACCCACAGCAAAGCTGCTATATAGCTCCTCCCCTAACTGCCATATTCAGTCATTCTCTTGCAAGCCTCAACATGCTTTCTACTTAGTTTATTCTTCAATCAAAAGTTTGTTATTTTTAAATGGCACCGGAGTGTGCTGTTTATCTCAGGCAGTATTTGGAAGAAGAATCTGCCTGCGTTTTTCTATGATCTTAGCAGACGTAACTAAGATCCATTTGCTGTTCTCACACATTCTGAGGAGTGAGGTACTTCAGAGGGGGAATGGCGTGCAGGTTTTCCTGCAGATAAGGTATGTGCAGTAAAATATTTTTCTAGGAATGGAATTGACTAAGAAAATACTGCTGATACCGAAGTAATGTAAGTAAAGCCTTAAATGCAGCGATAGCGACTGGTATCAGGCTTATTAATAGAGATACATACTCTTGTAAAAATGTGTTTTAAAACGTTTGCTGGCATGTTTAATCGTTTTTTAACATATGTTTGGTGATAAAACTTATTGGGGCCTAAGTTTTTTCCACATGGCTGGCTTAAATTTTGCATAGAAACAGTTTCCTGAGGCTTTCCACTGTTATAGTATAAAAGTTACAGTTGGTGCAGTTAAAATTACAAACAGTGACATTCAGCTTCCCTCAGCAGTCCCCTGCATGCTATAGGACATCTCTGAAGGGCTTCAAAAGTAGGAGCTGTTATGACTGTTTAAAACATATTTTTCGTTTTGTTAATCTGTTTTTTGTATTAAGGGGTTAATCATCCATTTGCAAGTGGGTGCAATGCTCTGCTAACTTGTTACATACACTGTAAAAATTTTGTTAGTTTAACTGCCTTTTTTCACTGTTATTTCAAATTTTGGCAAAATTTGTTTCTCTTAAAGGCACAGTAACGTTTTATATATTTGCTTGTTAACTTGATTTAAAGTGTTTTCCAAGCTTACTAGTCTCATTATTAGTCTGTTCTAACATGTCTGACATAGAGGAAGCTCTGTGTTCATTATGTTTTAAAGCCATGGTGGAACCCCATCTTAGAATGTGTACCAGATGTACTGATTTCATGTTAAACAATAAAGATCATTTTTTGTCTTTAAAAACATTATCACCAGAGGATTCTGTCGTGGGGGTAGTTATGCCGACTAACTCTCCCCACGTGTCAGACCTTTTGACTCCCGCTTTAGGGACTCACGCTCAAATGGCGCCAAGTACATCAAGGGCACCCATAGCGTTTCTTTACCAGGGGATTCTGTCGAGGGGAAAGTTATGCCGACTAACTCTCCCCACGTGTCAGACCCTTCGACTCCCGCTTCAGGGACTCACGCTCAAATGGCGCCAAGTACATCAAGGGCGCCCATAGCGTTTATTTTACAAGACATGGCAAAGGTGGTGAATAATATTCTGGCAGCAGTATTAGTCAGACTACCTGAAATTAAAGGAAAGCAGTTAGCTCTGGGGGTAGATACAGAGCATACAGACGCTTTAAGAACCATGTATGATACTACCTCACAATATGCTTAGTCTGTGGGTGATTTTTTTTTTTTTATTTTTTTTTTGACTCAGGGAAGATGATTTAACCTGATTCTGATATTTCTACATTTAAAATTTATGCTTGAGAACCTCCACTTGTTGCTCAGGGAGGCTTTGGCTGCTCTGAATGAATGTGTACAATCGCAGGGCCAGAGAAATTGTGTAGACTGGATAAATAATATGCAGTGCCGGTGTGTACTGATGTTTTTCCAATACCTAAAGAGGTTTACTAAAAATTTTTTAATAAGGAATGGGATAGACCAGGTGTGCCGTTCTCTTCCCCTCCTATTTTTTAGAAGAATGTTTTCTAATAGTTACCACCACACGGGACTTCTGGCAGACAGTTCCTAAGGTGGAGAGAAGAGTTTCTACTCTAGCTAAGCGTACCTCTGACGAGGACAGTTGTGCTTTTTAGATCCAATGGATAAAAAATGTTTATTCAACAGGGTTTTATCCTGCAGCCCCTTGCATACATTGCTTCTGTCACTGCTGCTGCGGCGTTCTGGGTTGAGTCTCTTGATGAGGCTTTACAGTTAAGCGACTCCATTGGATGAATATATTTGACAAGCTTATGCTAGCCAATTCCTTTGTTTTCTGATGCCTTGTTCATTTGACTAGACTAACGGCTAAGAATTCTGTTTTTTACTATACTGGCGCGCAGAGCGCTATGGCTTATATCATGGTCAGCTGTCGTGACTTTAATAAATAAGCTACTTAACTTCCCTTCAAGGGGCAGACCCTATTCGGGCCTGGTTTAAAGGAGATTATTGCTTATATCACTGGAGGAAAAGGTCATGCCCTTCCTCAGGATAGGTCTAAATCAAGGGCAAAAAAAAAAAAAAAAAAGTCTAATTTTCGTACCTTTTAAAAACTTCAGGGCAGGTGTGGCATCCTCTTCCTCTAAGGCAAAACAAGAGGGAATTTTTGCTCAGTCCAAGGCGGTCTGGAGACAATCGGACCTGGAACAAAGATAAGCAGGCCAAGGAGCCTGCTGCTGCCTCTAAGGCAGCATGAAGGAACGGACCCCTATCCGGTAACGGATCCTATAGGGGGCAGACTTTCATTCTTTGCCCAGGCGTGGGCAAGAGATGCCCAGGATCCCTAGGCATTGGAATTTATATCCCAGAGATATCTTCTGGATTTCAAAGATTCCCCCCAAAAAAAAGGGGAGATTTCGCCTTTCACAATTATCTGCAAACCAGATAAAGAAGGAGGCATTCTTACATTGTGTACGAGATCCATCCAGTTCCAAGAGAGGAACAGGGACAGAGTTTTTACTCAAATCTGTTTGTGGTTCCCTAGGAGAGGGAACCTTCAGACCTATTTTGGATCTAAAGATCTTAAACAAATTCCTCAGAATTCCGTCATTTAAGATGGAAACTATTCGTACCATCTTAACTATGATCCAGGAGAGTCAATAGAGGACTACAATGGATTTGAAGGATGCTTATCCTCACATTGTGATGCATAAAGATCACCATCGTTTTTCAGGTTTGCCTTTCTAGACAGGCATTACCAGTTTGTAGCTCTTTCCTTTGGGATATCTACAGCCCCAAGAATCTTTATGGAGGTTCTGGGGTCGCTTTGGCGGTCCTTAGACCGCGGGGCATAGAAGTGGCCCCTTATTTAGACGACATCCTGATACAGGCGTCAAACATCCAAATTGCCCAGTCTCATACGGACGTAGTACTGGCATTTCTGAGATCACATGGGTGGAAAGTGAACAAGGAAAGAGTTCTCTATCCCCAATCTCAAGGGTTTCCCTCCTAGGGACTCTGATAGATTCTGTAGAAATGAAAATTTACCTGACAGAGTCCAGGTTGTCAAAGTTTCTAAATTTCTGCCGTGTTTTTTTTTTTTTTTTTCATCCCATCCGCGCCCTTCGGTGGCTCAGTACATGAATGAAATCGGCTTAATGGTAGCGGCAAGGGACATAGTACCGTTTGCATGTCTACATTTCAGACCGCTGCAACTATGCATGCTCAGTCAGAGGAACGGGGATTACACAGAGTTGTCCCCCTGTTAAACCTGGACCAAGAGACCAGAGATTCTCTTCTCTGGTGACTATGTCGGGTCCATCTGTCCAAGGGTATGACCTTCCGCAGGTCAGATGGGACAATTGTTACAATAGATGCCAGCCTTTTAGGTTGGGATGCAGTCTGGAACTCCCTGAAGGCTCAGGGATAGTGGACTTAGGAGGAGACCCTCCTTCTAATAAATATTCTGGAACTGGGAGTGATATTCCATGCTCTTCAGACTTGGCCTCAGTTAGCAACTCTGAGGTACATCATACTCAGTCGGACAATATACACGACTGTGGCTTACATCAGCCATCAAGGGGGAACAGAAGTTCCCTAGCGATGTTAGAAGTCTTACAATAATTCACTGGACAGAGACTCACTCTTGTCTATCAGCTATCCATATCCCAGGTGTTGAGAACTGGGAGGTGGATTTTCTAAGTCGTCAGACTTTTCTTCCGGGGGAGTGGGATTTCCTCCGGAGGTCAAGACCAAGCAGGAGAGGGCTTTGGTGTTTTTGACAGCGCCTGCGTAGCCACGCAGGACCTGGTATGCAGATCTGGTGGACATGTCATCCTTTCCATCACGGACTCTGCTTCAGAGACAGGTCCCTCTACCTCAGGGTCCTTTCAACCATCTAAATAGAATCAATCTGAGATGCACTGCCTGGAGACTGAACGCTTGATGTTATCAAAGCATGGCTTCTCCGAGTCAGTCATTGATACCTTAATACAGACATGAAAGCCTGTCTCTAGGAAAATTGAACATAGATATGGTGTAAATATCTGATTGTTATGAATCCAAGGGTTACTCATGGAGTAAAGTCTGGATTCCCAGGATATTATCTTTTCTCCAAGATGTTTTTGAGAAAAGGGTTGTCAGCTAATTCCTTAAAAGGGGACAGATTTTTACTCTGTCTATTTTTTTGCACAAGCGTCTGGCAGGTATTCTAGACGTTCAGGCATTTGGTCAGGCTTTGGTTAGATCCAAGCCTGTGTTTAAAACTGTTGCTCCGCCATGGAGCTTAAACCTGATTCTTAAGGTTCTTCAAGAAGTTCCGTTTGAACCTTTTTTGTTCCATAGATATTAATCTTTATCTTGGAAAGTTCCTTTTGGGTAGCTAATTCCTCGACTCGTAGAGTCTCCAAGTTATCTGTGTTACAATGTGATTCTCCTTATCTGGTCCTTCGTACGGATAAGGTAGTCCTGCGTACCAACCTGGGTTTTTTCCTAAGGTGGTATCTAACAAGTACATCACTCAAGAGATAGTTGTTCCATGCTTGTATCCTAATCCTTCCTCAAAGAAGGAACGTCTATTACACAATATTGGACGTGGTTTGTGCTTTAAAGTTTTACTTACAAGCTACTACAGTTTTCATCAAACGTTCACCTTGTTTGTTGTCTATTCTGGACAGAGGAGAGGTCAAAAGACTTCAGCAGCCTCTCTGTCTTTTTGGTTAAAAAGCATAATTCATTTAGCTTATGAGACTGCTGGACAGCAGCCTCCTGAAGGGATTACAGCTCATTCTACTAGAGCTGTGGTTTTCACTTGGGCCTTTTTTAAATGTGGCTTCTGTTGAACAGATTTACAAGACGGAGTCTTGGTCTGCGCTTCATACTTTTCAAATTTAACAAATTTGATACCTTGCTTCTTCGGAGGCTATTTTTGGGAGAAAGGGTTTTTTACAGGCAGTGGTAACTTCCGTTTAAGTACCTGCCTTGTCCCTCCCATCATCCGTGTACTTTAGCTTTGGTATTGGTATTCCATAAGTAATGGATGATCCGTGGACTGGATACACTTAACAAGAGAAAACATAATTTATGCTTACCTGATAAATGTATTTCTCTTGTAGTGTATCCAGTCCACGGCCCGCCCTGTCACTTTAAGGCAGGTAATTTTTTCATTTGAACTACAGTCACCACTGCACCCTATGGTTTTTCCTTTCTCTGCATGTTTTCGGTCGAATGACTGAATATGGCAGTTAGGGGAGGAGCTATATAGCAGCTTTGCTGTGGGTGGACTCTTGCAGCTTCCTGTTGGGAAGGAGAATATATTCTATAAGTAATGGATGATCCGTGGACTGGATACACTACAAGAGAAATAAATTTATCAGGTAAGCATAAATTATGTTATTTACCATTTCCCAGTTTTGCATAAACAACACTGTTATATAAATATACTTTCTTTCATGTAATTAGCAAGAGTCCATGAGCTAGTGACGTATGGGATATACATTCCTACCAGGAGGGGCAAAGTTTCCCAAACCTCAAAATGCCTATAAATACACCCCTCACCACACCCACAAATCAGTTTTACAAACTTTGCCTCCTATGGAGGTGGTGAAGTAAGTTTGTGCTAGATTCTACGTTGATATGCGCTCCGCAGCAGGTTGGAGCCCGGTTTTCCTCTCAGCGTGCAGTGAATGTCAGAGGGATGTGAGGAGGGTATTGCCTATTTGAATGCAGTGATCTCCTTCTACGGGGTCTATTTCATAGGTTCTCTGTTATCGGTCGTAGAGATTCATCTCTTACCTCCCTTTTCAGATCGACGATATACTCTTATATATACCATTACCTCTACTGATTCTCGTTTCAGTACTGGTTTGGCTTTCTACTACATGTAGATGTGTGTCCTGGGGTAAGTAAGTAAGCTTATTTTCTGTGACACTCTAAGCTATGGTTGGGCACTTTTTATATAAAGTTCTAAATATATGTATTCAAACATTTATTTGCCTTGACTCAGGATGTTCAACATTCCTTATTTCAGACAGTCAGTTTCATATTTGGGATAATGCATATGAATAATTCATTTTTTTCTTACCTTAAAAAATTGACTTTCCCTGTGGGCTGTTAGGCTCGCGGGGGCTGAAAATGCTTCATTTTATTGCATCATTCTTGGCGTGGACTTTTTTGGCGCAAAAATTATTTTCTGTTTCCAGCGTCATACGTGTCGCCGGAAGTTGCGTCATTTTTGACGTTATTTTGCGCCAAAAGTGTCGGCGTTCCGGATGTGGCGTCATTTTTGGCGCCAAAAGCATTTAGGTGCCAAATAATGTGGGCGTCTTTTTTGGCGCTAAAAAATATGGGCGTCACTATTGTCTCCACATTATTTAAGTCTCATTGATTTTTGCTTCTGGTTGCTAGAAGCTTATTCACTGGCATTTTTTTCCCATTCCTGAAACTGTCATTTAAGGAATTTGATCAATTTTGCTTTATATGTTGTTTTTTCTATTACATATTGCAAGATGTCCCACGTTGAAGCTGAGTCAGAAGATACTTCTGGAAAATCGCTGCCGGGTGCTGGAGCTACCAAAGCTAAGTGTATCTGCTGTAAACTTTTGGTATCTGTTCCTCCAGCTGTTGTTTGTACTGTTTGTCATGACAAACTTGTTAATGCAGATAATATTTCCTTTAGTACTGTTACATTACCTGTTGCTGTTCCGTCAACATCTAATATTCAGAGTGTTCCTGATAACATAAGAGATTTTGTTTCTAAATCCATTAAGAAGGCTATGTCTGTTATTTCTCTTTCTAGTAAACGTAAAAAGTCTTTTAAAACTTCTCATTTTTCAGATGAATTTTTAAATGAACATCATCATTCTGATACTGATATTGGTTCTTCTGATTCAGAGGATTCTGTCTCAGAGGTTGATGCTGATAAATCTTCATATTTATTTAAAATGGAATTTATTCGTTCTTTACTCAAAGAAGTCCTAATTGCATTAGAAATTGAGGATTCTAGTCCTCTTGATACTAAATCTAAACGTTTAGACAAGGTTTTTAAATCTCCTGTAGTTATTCCAGAAGTATTTCCTGTCCCTGGTGCTATTTCTGAAGTAATTTCCAGGGAATGGAATAATTTGGGTAATTCTTTTACTCCTTCTAAACGTTTTAAGCAATTATATCCTGTGCCATCTGACAGATTAGAGTTTTGGGACAAAATCCCTAAGGTTGATGGGGCTGTCTCTACTCTTGCTAAGCGTACTACTATTCCTACGGCAGATGGTACTTCCTTTAAGGATCCTTTAGATAGGAAAATTGAATCCTTTCCAAGAAAAGCTTACTTGTGTTCAGGTAATCTTCTTAGACCTGCTATATCTTTAGCAGATGTTGCTGCAGCTTCAACTTTTTGGTTAGAAGCTTTAGCGCAACAAGTAACAGATCATAATTCTCATAGCATTATTATTCTTCTTCAACATGCTAATAATTTTATTTGTGATGCCATCTTTGATATCATTAGAGTTGATGTCAGGTATATGTCTCTAGCTATCTTAGCTAGAAGAGCTTTATGGCTTAAAACTTGGAATGCTGATATGTCTTCTAAGTCTACTCTGCTTTCCCTTTCTTTCCAGGGTAATAAATTATTTGGTTCTCAGTTGGATTCTATTATCTCAACTGTTACTGGAGGGAAAGGAACTTTTTTACCACAGGATAAAAAATCTAAAGGTAAATTTAGGTCTAATAATCGTTTTCGTTCCTTTCGTCACAACAAGGAACAAAAGCCTGATCCTTCATCCTCAGGAGCGGTATCAGTTTGGAAACCATCTCCAGTCTGGAATAAATCCAAGCCTTTTAGAAAACCAAAGCCAGCTCCCAAGTCCACATGAAGGTGCGGCCCTCATTCCAGCTCAGCTGGTAGGGGGCAGATTACGTTTTTCAAAGAAATTTGGATCAATTCCGTTCACAATCTTTGGATTCAGAATATTGTTTCAGAAGGGTACAGAATTGGCTTCAAGATAAGGCCTCCTGCAAAGAGATTTTTTCTTTCCCGTGTCCCAGTAAACCCAGCGAAGGCTCAAGCATTTCTGAAATGTGTTTCAGATCTAGAGTTGGCTGGAGTAATTATGCCAGTTCCAGTTCTGGAACAGGGACTGGGGTTTTATTCAAATCTCTTCATTGTACCAAAGAAGGAGAATTCCTTCAGACCAGTTCTGGATCTAAAAATATTGAATCGTTATGTAAGGATACCAACATTCAAGATGGTAACTATAAGGACTATCCTGCCTTTTGTTCAGCAAGAGCATTATATGTCCACAATAGATTTACAGGATGCATATCTGCATATTCCGATTCATCCAGATCACTTTCAGTTTCTGAGATTCTCTTTCCTAGACAAGCATTACCAGTTTGTGGCTCTCCCGTTTGGCCTAGCTACAGCTCCAAGAATTTTTACAAAGGTTCTCGGTGCCCTTCTGTCTGTAATCAGAGAACAGGGTATTGTGGTATTTCCTTATTTGGACGATATCTTGGTACTTGCTCAGTCTTCACATTTAGCAGAATCTCATACGAATCGACTTGTATTGTTTCTTCAAGATCATGGTTGGAGGATCAATTTACCAAAAAGTTCATTGATTCCTCAGACAAGGGTAACCTTTTTAGGTTTCCAGATAGATTCAGTGTCCATGACTCTGTCACTAACGGACAAGAGACGTCTAAAATTGATATCAGCTTGTCGAAACCTTCAGTCACGATCATTCCCTTCGGTAGCTTTATGCATGGAAATTCTAGGTCTTATGACTGCAGCATCGGACGCGATCCCCTTTGCTCGTTTTCACATGCGACCTCTTCAGCTCTGTATGCTGAACCAGTGGTGCAGGGATTACACAAAGATATCTCAATTAATATCTTTAACACCGATTGTACGACACTCTCTGAGGTGGTGGACAGATCACCATCGTTTAGTTCAGGGGGCTTCTTTTGTTCTTCCGACCTGGACTGTAATTTCAACAGATGCAAGTCTAACAGGTTGGGGAGCTGTTTGGGGGTCTCTGACAGCACAAGGGGTTTGGGAATCTCAGGAGGTGAGATTACTGATCAATATTTTGGAACTCCGTGCAATTTTCAGAGCTCTTCAGTCATGGCCTCTTCTAAAGAGAGAATCGTTCATTTGTTTTCAGACAGACAATGTCACAGCTGTGGCATACATCAATCATCAAGGAGGGACTCACAGTCCTCTGGCTATGAAGGAAGTATCTCGAATTCTGGTATGGGCGGAATCCAGCTCCTGTCTAGTTTCTGCAGTTCATATCACAGGTATAGACAATTGGGAAGCGGATTATCTCAGCCGCCAAACGTTACATCCGGGCGAATGGTCTCTTCACCCAGAGGTTTTTCTTCAGATTGTTCAAATGTGGGGACTTCCAGAAATAGATCTGATGGCCTCTCATCTAAACAAGAAACTTCCCAGGTATCTGTCCAGATCCAGGGATCCTCAAGCGGAAGCAGTGGATGCATTGTCACTTCCTTGGAAGTATCATCCTGCCTATATCTTTCCGCCTCTAGTTCTTCTTCCAAGAGTAATCTCCAAGATTCTGAAGGAATGCTCGTTTGTTCTGCTGGTAGCTCCAGCATGGCCTCACAGGTTTTGGTATGCGGATCTTGTCCGGATGGCCTCTTGCCAACCGTGGACTCTTCCATTAAGACCAGACCTTTTGTCGCAAGGTCCTTTTTTCCATCAGGATCTCAAATCCTTAAATTTAAAGGTATGGAGATTGAACGCTTGATTCTTAGTCAAAGAGGTTTCTCTGACTCTGTGATTAATACTATGTTACAGGCTCGTAAATCTGTATCTAGGGAGATATATTATAGAGTCTGGAAGACTTATATTTCTTGGTGTCTTTCTCATCATTTTTCCTGGCATTCTTTTAGAATTCCGAGAATTTTACAGTTTCTTCAGGATGGTTTGGATAAAGGTTTGTCTGCAAGTTCCTTGAAAGGACAAATCTCTGCTCTTTCTGTTCTTTTTCACAGAAAGATTGCTAATCTTCCTGATATTCATTGTTTTGTACAAGCTTTGGTTCGTATAAAACCTGTCATTAAGTCAATTTCTCCTCCTTGGAGTTTGAATTTGGTTCTGGGGGCTCTTCAAGCTCCTCCGTTTGAACCTATGCATTCATTGGACATCAAATTACTTTCTTGGAAAGTTTTGTTCCTTTTGGCCATCTCTTCTGCCAGACAAGCTTTGAAATATTATGTTGAAGCTACTAAGAATTTCCGAAAGACTTCTAGTCTATTTGTTATCTTTTCTGGTTCTAGGAAAGGTCAGAAGGCCTCTGCCATTTCTTTGTCATCTTGGTTGAAATCTTTAATTCATCATGCTTATGTCGAGTCGGGTAAAACTCCGCCTCAAAGGATTACAGCTCATTCTACTAGGTCAGTTTCTACTTCCTGGGCGTTTAGGAATGATGCTTCGGTTGATCAGATTTGCAAAGCAGCAACTTGGTCTTCTTTGCATACTTTTACTAAATTCTACCATTTTGATGTGTTTTCTTCTTCTGAAGCTGTTTTTGGTAGAAAAATACTTCAGGCAGCTGTTTCAGTTTGAATCTTCTGCTTATAATTTCAGTTTTTTTCATTTAATCTTTATTTTGGGTGTGGATTATTTTTCAGCGGAATTGGCTGTCTTTATTTTATCCCTCCCTCTCTAGTGACTCTTGCGTGGAAAGATCCACATCTTGGGTAGTCATTATCCCATACGTCACTAGCTCATGGACTCTTGCTAATTACATGAAAGAAAACATAATTTATGTAAGAACTTACCTGATAAATTAATTTCTTTCATATTAGCAAGAGTCCATGAGGCCCACCCCTTTTTGTGGTGGTTATGATTTTTTTTTTTTTTTTTTTGTATAAAGCACAATTATTCCAATTCCTTATTTTTTATGCTTTCGCACTTTTTTCTTATCACCCCACTTCTTGGCTATTCGTTAAACTGATTTGTGGGTGTGGTGAGGGGTGTATTTATAGGCATTTTGAGGTTTGGGAAACTTTGCCCCTCCTGGTAGGAATGTATATCCCATACGTCACTAGCTCATGGACTCTTGCTAATATGAAAGAAATGAATTTATCAGGTAAGTTCTTACATAAATTATGTTTTTTACCTCTGTAATTAACTTGTATCTAAGCTTTTGCTGACTGCCTTGCCTCCTTATCTCAGATCTTTTGACAAACTTGCATTTTAGTGCTGACTCTTAAATAACTCCACTTGCATTAGCACAATGTTATTTATATGAAACACATGAACACACCCTCTAGCTGTGAAAAACTGTCAAATGCATTTAGATATGAGGCGGCCTTCAAGGGCTTAGAAATTAGCATAGGAGTCTACCTAAGTTTAGCCTTCAACTAAGAATACCAAGTAAATTAGAAAGTTGTTTAAAATGACATGCCCTATCTGAGTCATGAAAGTTTAATTTAGACTTTACTATCCTTTGAAAGAATACACAGTATGCATGATGTGTGTGTGTATTTCTGCTGTATGTTATAAATATCGGAGAAATCAGTAATGTCCAGCACAGTGGTGCAGGCTGTTGGAGGTTCCACACCAAAAATCCTCGAAAACAACAAAAGTGAACAAGTCCAAATGACAGCAGCACTCACCAAGTGATATAAAATTTCACAGCTTTATTGGAGTTTCCCCATGGTACAAAGATTAAGACAACAAAGTAATGTCCAGCACAGTGGTGCAGGCTGTTGGAGGTTCCACACCAAAAATCCTCGAAAACAACAAAAGTGAACAAGTCCAAATGACAGCAGCAGTCACCAAGTGATATAAAATTTCACAGCTTTATTGGAGTTTCCCCATGGTACAAAGATTAAGACAAAATCGGTCCAGCTGAAAGTCTGACACTTCAACAACCCCTTCAAATAAGAAAATATGCATTCACAGTGCAGAAATTAAATGTATCTTTGTATTGTAAGCAATTCTTAATCATATATTTCAGGTTACAATACAACTTAAAGGGATATTGAACCCAATTTGTTTCTTTCATGATTCAGATATGGCATGCAATTTTAAGCAACTACATTTAGCCACCAATCAACAAGCGCTATCCAGGGTTCTGAACCAAAGATGGACTGGCTCTTAAGCTTACATTACTTTTTCAAATAAAGATACCAAGAGAACAAAAAAATTGATAATAGGAGTAAATTAGAAAGTTGCTTAAAATGTCATGCTCTATCTGAATCATAAAATAAAAAAATTGGGTTCAGTATCCCTTTAAACTAAAATTAGTTGTACTGTTTATTTACCATTACAATAAAGTATTTTCTTGCAAGACCACCGGCTTTGGTGAGCCAGCAGAACAAGGGTAATATAAAAGTTAATATTGCATTACAGCATAGCAGCCACATACTCCTTAAAGGGACTATATAAGCAGAGGCTCAAATCTCCCACACTTTAAGTAACTGTAATATTTAATTAAGCATAAAAAATGCAGTTCACTGTAATTATTTATGTTGTCTGGTTTTTTGACAGCAAACCTATAATTTATTTGTGATTTTGATCATGTATAGCACAGTGATATAGTCAGTTTCACATTTCACATATTAGAGCACATCAAAGATGACTAAGGACATCAATTCAGGCTTTTCATAAGGTGTATCCCTTGGCTCCAAAATAGCAGGCTTTATTATTTTACAAACATTTTTTATATACATATTTTATTTAGTAAGTATATTGTTTAATTGTAACTGCCGGAATTTGCTGAACACTGGTGGTCACAAGCAGAAAATGCTGCTGATCCAAACACTAGCACTAGTTGCGTGACTCATATATGAAACTATCCAAACACCAGCATTGGTCTATGAGTACCAAGTGGTATTTATTTCATGTAATTGGCAAGAGTCCATGAGCTAGTGACGTATGGGATATACAATCCTACCAGGAGGGGCAAAGTTTCCCAAACCTCAAAATGCCTATAAATACACCCCTCACCACACCCACAATTCAGTTTTACAAACTTTGCCTCCTATGGAGGTGGTGAAGTAAGTTTGTGCTAAGATTTCTACGTTGATATGCGCTTCTCAGCATTGTTGAAGCCCGATTCCTCTCAGAGTACAGCGAATGTCAGAGGGACGTAAAGGGAGTATTGCTTATTGAATACGATGATTTTCCTATCGGGGGTCTATTTCATAGGTTCTCTGTTATCGGTCGTAGAGATTCATCTCCTACCTCCCTTTTCAGATCGACTATATACTCTCATATACCATTACCTCTACTGATAACTGTTTCAGTACTGGTTTGGCTATCTGCTATACAGGGAGTGCAGAATTATTAGGCAAGTTGTATTTTTGAGGATTAATTTTATTATTGAACAACAACCATGTTCTCAATGAACCCAAAAAACTCATTAATATCAAAGCTGAATAGTTTTGGAAGTAGTTTTTAGTTTGTTTTTAGTTATAGCTATTTTAGGGGGATATCTGTGTGTGCAGGTGACTATTACTGTGCATAATTATTAGGCAACTTAACAAAAAACAAATATATACCCATTTCAATTATTTATTTTTACCAGTGAAACCATTATAACATCTCAACATTCACAAATATACATTTCTGACATTCAAAAACAAATCAGTGACCAATAAAGCCACCTTTCTTTGCAAGGACACTCAAAAGCCTGCCATCCATGGATTCTGTCAGTGTTTTGATCTGTTCACCATCAACATTGCGTGCAGCAGCAACCAAAGCCTCCCAGACACTGTTCAGAGAGGTGTAGTGTTTTCCCTCCTTGTAAGTCTCACATTTGATGATGGACCACAGGTTCTCAATGGGGTTCAGATCAGGTGAACAAGGAGGCCATGTCATTAGATTTTCTTCTTTTATACCCTTTCTTGCCAGCCACGCTGTGGAGTACTTGGACGCGTGTGATGGAGCATTGTCCTGCATGAAAATCATGTTTTTCTTGAAGGATGCAGACTTCTTCCTGTACCACTGCTTGAAGAAGGTGTCTTCCAGAAACTGGCAGTAGGACTGGGAGTTGAGCTTGACTCCATCCTCAACCCGAAAAGGCCCCACAAGCTCATCTTTGATGATACCAGCCCAAACCAGTACTCCACCTCCACCTTGCTGGCGTCTGAGTCGGACTGGAGCTCTCTGCCCTTTACCAATCCAGCCACGGGCCCATCTATCTGGCCCATCAAGACTCACTCTCATTTCATCAGTCCATAAAACCTTAGAAAAATCAGTCTTGAGATATTTCTTGGCCCAGTCTTGACGTTTCAGCTTGTGTGTCTTGTTCAGTGGTGGTCGTCTTTCAGCCTTTCTTACCTTGGCCATGTCTCTGAGTATTGCACACCTTGTGCTTTTGGGCACTCCAGTGATGTTGCAGCTCTGAAATATGGCCAAACTGGTGGCAAGTGGCATCTTGGCAGCTGCACGCTTGACTTTTCTCAGTTCATGGGCAGTTATTTTGCGCCTTGGTTTTTCCACATGCTTCTTGCAACCCTGTTGACTATTTTGAATGAAACGCTTGATTGTTCGATGATCACGCTTCAGAAGCTTTGCAATTTTAAGAGTGCTGCATCCCTCTGCAAGATATCATACTATTTTTGACTTTTCTGAGCCTGTCAAGTCCTTCTTTTGACCCATTTTGCCAAAGGAAAGGAAGTTGCCTAATAATTATGCACACCTGATTTAGGGTGTTGATGTCATTAGACCACACCCCTTCTCATTACAGAGATGCACATCACCTAATATGCTTAATTGGTAGTAGGCTTTCGAGCCTATACAGCTTGGAGTAAGACAACATGCATAAAGAGGATGATGTGGTCAAAATACTAATTTGCCTAATAATTCTGCACTCCCTGTATGTGGATGGGTGTCTTTTGGTAAGTATGTTTTTATTACTTAAGACACCTCAGCTATGGTTTGGCACTTTATGCATTTATATAAAGTTCTAAATATATGTATTGTACTTATATTTGCCATGAGTCAGGTTCATGTATTTCCTTTTTGCAGACTGTCAGTTTCATATTTGGGGAAGTTAATATTAAGAAATATTTTTCTTACCTAGGGTTTAGTCTTTTTTTCAATTGACTACTTTGTTTCAAATTGCGGGCTGACTTAGGCACGCGTGTGCGCCAAAAGCTATACTTTATTGCTTCATTCTTGGCGCGAGAATTTTTTGGCGCGAAAGGCACGTCCGTTCAATATTTATTTGCCCCATTGCTTTTGCCTCTTGCCTTTTTCTATGTCAGAGGGCTATGCTATTTGCATTTTTTTTCCCATTCCTGAAACTGTCATATAAGGAAATTGACAATTTTGCTTTATATGTTGTTTTTTATTTTAAATTTTGCAAGATGTCTCAATCTGATCCTGCCTCAGAAGTATCTGTTGGAACTTTGCTGCCTGATGTCGGTACTACTAAAGCTAAGTGCATTATATTTCCGAATGTCATTGTATGATAAACTTTTTGCATGCAGATATTGTATCCATCCGTTTATAGTACATTTACTGTTGTTGTTCCTTCAACTTTTAATGTACATGTTATACCTATGAAATTTTAAGAAGTTGCTTCTAATTCTATTCAGAAGGCTTTTGTCTGCTATTCTGCCTTCTAATTATTATAAAGGTCTTTTAAAACTTCTCATAAGGTTGATGAAATTTCAAATGACCGACAATGCAATGAATTATCCTTTTCTGATGAGGATCTATCTGATTCAGAAAATATATTTCCTCAGATATTGACACTAACAAATCTACTTATTTATTTAAAAAGGTGTTAATTATTTTGGATATCATGGAAACTAGTGCTCTTGATATTTGAACTAGTAAATTCTGTTTTTTAAACCTCCTGTGATTGCTCCAGAGGTTTTTTCCGTTCCTGATGTTATTTCTCTTATGATTTCTAAGGAATGGAATTAGCGGGGTACTTATTTTATTCCTTCTTCAAGGTTTTAAAAAATTGTATCTTTTTACCAGCAATTTCTCTAGAGTTTTGGGAAAAGACCCTCAACTTGTTGGGTCTATTTCTACTCTTGCTGAATGTACCTCTATTCCTATGGAAGATAGTACTTACGTTCTTTTAGATAGGAGACTTGAATCTTATCTAAGGAAAACTTATTTATATTCATGTCGTCTCAGGCCTGCATTTTCTTTGGCTGATGTTGCAGCTGCATCAACTTTTTTGTTGGACATTTAGCGCAACAAGAATTGGATTCTGATTTATTTTGTATTGTTCGCTTTCTGCAACATACTAATCAGTTCTGATGCCATTTTTTGATATCATTAAGATTGATGTTAGATCTCTGTCTATAGCTATTTTTAGCTACAAGAGTTTGAGGCTTAAATCTTGGAATGCTGTTATGACTTTTTAAGTCTAGATTGCTATTTCTTCTTTCCAAGATAATAAGAGACCTAAAGGTAAATATTAAGCTTCTAAATTGTTTTCGTTCTTTTTTCAATAAGGAACAATAACTTAATCCTTCCCTATGGAATCTGTTTCCATTTGGAAACCCTCTTTAAATGGAATAAATCCAACCCATTTAAGAAACCAAAAAGCCAACCCCTAAGTCTGCATGAAGGTGCAATTCTCATTCCTGCTCAACTGGTAGGGGGCAGATTAAGATTTTTTTCAAGAAAATTTTGGATAATTCGGTCCAAATCAATGGTTTTAGAGTATTGTCTCTCAGGGGTTTCGAATAGGATTCTGAATAAATCCTCCTGTGAGAAGTTGTTTTTCTCTCACGTATCCCTGCAAATCCAGTTAAAGCTCAGGCTTTCCTGAAGTGTGTTTCAGACCTGGAGTTTCATGGGTAGTCATGCCAGTTCCTTTTCAGGGACAAGGTCTGGGTTTTTTTTTTATTCAAATCTATTCTTTCTCTCAAAGAAGGAAATTTCATTCAGACCAATTCTGGATCTGAAAATTTTGAATCGTTATGTAAGAATACCAATTTTCAAATGGTGTCTTTAAGGACTATTCTGCCTTTTATTCAGCAAGGACATTTTAGGTCCATATTGAATTGCAGGATGTATGCCTTTATATTCTGATTCATTCAGATCATTATCAGTTCCTGAGATTCTCTTTTCTAGACAAGTGTTACCAATTCGTTGCTTTTCCATTTTTTGATTAGCAGCCGCTCAAAGAATCTTTTTTTTTTTTTTAAAGTTTTTGGTGCCCTGCTTTATGGAAACCAGAGAGCAGGGTATTGCGGTGTTTCCTTATTTGGATGATATTGGTACTAGCTCAGTCCTCTGTTCTGCAGAATCTCACACTATTCAACCAGTGTTGTTTCTTCGGAAACATGGTTGGAGGATCAATTTACCAAAGAGTTTCTTGATTCCTCAGACTAAGGGTCACCTTTTTTAGGTTTCCAGATAGTTTCAGTGTCCATGACTCTGTCTCTAACAGACAAGAGATGTTTGAAAGTGGTTGCAGTCTGTCGGCATCTTCAGTCTCAGTCTTTTCCTTCAGTGGTTATGTCTATGGAAAATTTAGGTCTCATGACTGCAGCATTTTACGCATTTCCCTTTGCTCGTTCTCACATGAGACCTCTCCAGCTTTGTTTGCTGCAATCCATGGTGCAGGGATTATATTAAGATATCTCAATTAATATCCTCAAATCCCAATATTTGACACTCTCTGACGTGGTGGTAAATCACCAGTGTTTAGTTCAAGGGGCTTCTTTGTTTGGCTAACCTGGACTATGATCTCTACAGATGCAAGTCTTTCAGGTTGGGGAGCTGTTTGGGTATCTCTGACAGCACAAGGGGTTTTGGAAATCTCAAGAGGCGAGATTACCAATCAATATTTTAGATCTCCGTGCTATTCGCAGAGCTCTTCAGTTTTGGCCTTTGTTGAAGAGAGAACTGTTCATTTATTTTCAAACAGACAATATCACATACAGTGACTTTTGTCAAGCAACAGTCCACAAGCTATGAAGAAGTATAGTATAGAAGATAATTGCTTGGGCGAAATCCAGCTCCTGTCTAATTTCTGCGGTGCATATCCCAGATATAGACATTGGGAGGCGGATTATCTCAGCCGTCAGACTTTACATCCTGGGGAGTGATTCCTCTATCCAGATGTGTTTTCTCAGATTGTTCAAGATATGGGGTCTTCCACAGATAGATCTGATGGCCTTTCATCTAAACAAGAGACTTCCCAGATGCCTGTCCAGGTTCAGGGATTTTCAGGCGGAAGCAGTGTGTACGGTGACACTTCCTTGGTGTTATTATCCTGCTTATTTTTTCCCGCCTCTAGTTCTTCCTCCAAGAGTGATTTCCAGAATCATCATGGAACAATCGTTTGTGTTGCTGGTTGCTCCAGCATGGCCCCACAGGTTTTGGTATGCAGCTTTTGTTCGGATGTCCAGTTGCCAACCTTGGCCATTTCCGTTAAGGCCGGACCTACTGTCTCAAGGTCCGTTTTTCCATCGGGATCTCTAATCATTAAATTTGAAGGTATGGAAATTGAACGTTTAGTGCTATGTCATAGAGGTTTCTCTAACTCAGTGATTAACACTATGTTACAAGCTCGTAAATCTATCTCTAGAAAGATTTATTATTGAGTTTGGAAGACCTATATTTTATGGTATTCTTCTCATAATTTCTCTTGGCATTCTTTTAGAATTGCAAGAATCTTTTCAGTTTCTTCAGGATGGTTTGGATAAGGTTTTGTCTGCAAGTTCCTTGATGGGACATAAAACCAATCTCTCCTCCTTGGAGTCTTAATTTGGTTTTGATGGCTTTACAGGGCTCCTCCATATTGAGCCTATGCATTCTTTGGACATTTTACTACTTTCTTGAAAAGTATTGTTCCTTTTGGTCATCTCTTCTGCTAGAAGAGTTTCTGAGCTATCTGCTTTTTCTTGTGAATCTTCTTTTCTGATTTTTCAAGCGATTGAGCCCATCGGCTGAGCGGGAATTACATAGACTGTGTCCGGTTAAGGCTATTCATCCAGGCTTTTGGTAGAACCAAAGCAATGGCAGAGTTGGATAGCGTAGTTAGTTAGCTCTTCTTATCATAGTGCGCAAAACTAGAGTGTGATGCACTAGCTCATCCCAACCGGAAATCTAAGATTTCTTATTAAATTCTACTGTGTGTTTAAACCCTTTGCGGAAGTTAAACACACACTAGTCTATGAACCATAGTCCTAAAATGACATGCTCTAACAAATTAGATCATGTGATTTTTTTTTACTATAATGGCTCTTTAACTCTCACCAAAATCATAACAAAATGCATCATGTGGCAGATTATAACAAATTGTTATTTTACATATGATGTCCAGTGTTCAGATTGTGGTATGTAAGGCCTGTAGGCATTCGTTTAGTAAATATTTATAGAATTTGGTGTTACTTTACAAATAAATAATAATAATAACATTGAATTTTGAAAATACAACAGCTAAAAATAGTTCTAAAGAGTAAGCTATCTGTCCAGGTGCATTGGCTAAACAGTGTTGAATGCAAAATATTCTGGAGCATAGATGGAATTCTGACTATTTCCTAGCAGTACAATGATTTCTTTCATGTAATTGGCAAGAGTCCATGAGCTAGTGACGTATGGGATATACAATCCTACCAGGAGGGGCAAAGTTTCCCAAACCTCAAAATGCCTATAAATACACCCCTCACCACACCCACAATTCAGTTTTTACAAACTTTGCCTCCTATGGAGGTGGTGAAGTAAGTTTGTGCTAAGATTTCTCGGTTGATATGCGCTTCTTAGCATTTTGAAGCCCGATTGAATGTCAGAGGGATGTGAAGGGTGTATCACCTTTTGAATGCAAAGGTTTTCCTCACGGGAGATCTATTTCATAGGTTCTCTGATATCGGTCGTAGAGATTCATCTCCTACCTCCCTTTTCAGATCGACGATATACTCTCATATTCCATTACCTCTACTGTTAACTGTTTCAGTACTGGTTTGGCTATCTGCTATATGTGGATGGGTGTCTTTTGGTAAGTATGTTTTCATTACTTAAGACACTCTCAGCTATGGTTTGGCACTTTATGTATTTATATAAAGTTCTAAATATATGTATTGTACTTATATTTGCAATGATTCAGGTTTCAGTATATTTCCTTTTGCAGACTGTCTGTTTCATATCTGGGAAATGCATATTTTAGGAAAATTTCTTTCTTTCATGTAATTGGCAAGAGTCAATGAGCTAGTGACGTATGGGATATACAATCCTACCAGGAGGGGCAAAGTTTCCCAAACCTCAAAATGCCTATAAATACACCCCTCACCACACCCACAATTCAGTTTTACAAACTTTGCCTCCTATGGAGGTGGTGAAGTAAGTTTGTGCTAAGATTTCTACGTTGACATGCGCTTCTCAGCATTTTGAAGCCCGATTCCTCTCAGAGTACAGCGAATGTCAGAGGGACGTGGAGAGTATTACCTATTGAATGCAGTGATTTCCCTAACTGGGGTCTATTTCATAGGTTCTCTGTTATCGGTTGTAGAGATTCATCTCCTACCTCCCTTTTCAGATCAACGATATACTCTCATATACCATTACCTCTACTGATAACTGTTTCAGTACTGGTTTGGCTATCTGCTATATGTGGATGGGTGTCTTTGGTAAGTATGTTTTTATTTCTTAAGACACCTCAGCTATTGTTTGGCACTTTATGCATTTCTATAAAGTTCTAAATATATGTATTGTACTTATATTTGCCATGAGTCAGGTTCATGTATTTCCTTTTGCAGATTGTCAGTTTCATATTTGGGAAAGTTAATATTAAGAAATATTTTTCTTACCTGGGGTCTAGTCTTTTTTTCAATTGACTACTTGTTTTAATTTGCGGGCTGTCTTAGGCTCGCGGGTGCCCTAAATGCCACACTTTACTGCGTCATTCTTGGCGCCAGAATTTTTTGGCGCGAAAAGCCACGTCCGCTGATGCAAGTTTGTCATTTCCGGTGTTAGTGATGCGAGTGTGTCACTTCCGGACATGGTTGTCGCCAAAAAAATTCTAGTTACGTTGTGCGTCATACTTGGCGCCAAACTTTTTTCATTATTTATTGCCTCATTGCTTTTGCCTCTTGCCTTTTTCTAAGTCAGAGGGCTATGCTATATGCATTTTTTCCCATTCTTGAAACTGTCATATAAGGAAATTGATAATTTTGCTTTATATGTTGTTTTTTCTTTTACATTCTGCAAGATGTCTCAATCTGATCCTACCTCAGAAGTATCTGCTGGAAATTTGCTGCCTGACATCGGTTCTACCAAAGCTAAGTGCATTTGTTGTAAAATTGTGGAGATTATATCTCCTAATCTAATTTGTATTAGTTGTCATGATAAACTTTTACATGCAGATAGAGTGTCCATCTGTAATATTACATTACCGGTTGCAGTTCCTTCAACTTCTAATGTACATGATATACCTGTGAATTTTAAAGAATTCGTTACTGATTCTATTCAGAAGGCTTTGTCTGCATTTCCACCTTCTAATAAGCGTAAGAGGTATTTTAAAACTTCTTATAAAGTTGATGAAATTTCAAATTACCGACAACATAATGAATTATCCACTTCTGATGAGGATCTATCTGAAAATAGAGTATATGCGTTCTTTGTTAAAAGAAGTGTTAATTACTTTGGATATTGAGGAAGCTAGTCCTCTTGATATTAAAACTAGTAAACATTTAAATGCTGTTTTTAAACCTACTGTGGTTACTCCAGAGGTTTTTCCTATTCCTGATGCTATTTCTGACATGATTTCTAAGGAATGGAATAAGCCAGGTACTCCTTTTAATCCTTCTGCAAGGTTTAAAAAATTGTATCCTTTACCAGCGGTTGCAATAGAGTTTTGGGAAAAAATCCCCAAAGTTGAAGGGGCTTTTTCTACTCTTGCTAAACGAACCACTGTTCCTATGGAAGATAGTACTTCCTTTAAAGATCCTTTAGATAGGAAGCTTGAATCTTATCTAAGGAAAGCCTATTTATATTCGAGTCATCTTCTTAGGCCTGCAATTACTTTGGCTGATGTTGTAGCTGCTTCAACTTTTTGGTTGGAGAATTTAGCGCAACAAGAATTGGATTCTGACATATCTAGCATTGTTCGCTTACTGCAACATGCTAATCATTTTATTTGTGATGCTATTTTTGATATCAAAATTAATGTTAGATCCTTTAGCTATTTTAGCTAGAAGAGCTTTGTGGCTTAAATCTTGGAATGCTGATATGACATCTAAGTCTAGATTACTATCTCTTTCTTTCCAAGGTAATAATTTATTTGGTTCTCAGTTGGATTCTATTATTTCAACTGTTACTGGGGGGAAAGGAGTTTTTTTGTCTCAGGATAAAAAACCTAAGGGTAAATCTAAGGCTTCTAATCGTTTTCGTTCCTTTCGACAAAATAAGGAACAAAAACCTAATCCTTCCCCCAAGGAATCTGTTTCCAATTGGAAGCCTTCCTCAAATTGGAATAAATCCAAGACTTTTAAGAAACCAAAGTCAGCCCCTAAGTCCGCATGAAGGTGCGGCCCTCATTCCAGCACAGCTGGTAGGGAGCAGATTAAGGTTTTTCAAGGATGTTTGGATAAATTCTGTCCAAAATCAATGGATTCAGAGCATTGTCTCTCAGGGGTAAATTGGATTCAGAGTAAGACCTCCTGTGAGGAGATTTTTTTCTCTCACGCATCCCAGTGAATCCAGTAAAAGCTCAGGCTTTCCTGAAGTGTGTTTCAGATCTGGAGGTTTCAG
Organism: Bombina bombina; assembly: GCF_027579735.1. NCBI lineage: Eukaryota > Metazoa > Chordata > Amphibia > Anura > Bombinatoridae > Bombina > Bombina bombina. The sequence continues at coordinate 1,089,721,407 of NC_069501.1, read as the reverse complement.
CGGTAATCATGCCGGTTCCTTTTCAGGAACAAGGCCTGGGGTTTTATTCAAATCTATTCATTGTCCCAAAGAAAGAAAATGCATTCAGACCAGTTCTAGATCTGAAAATTTTGAATCGTTATGTAAGAGTACTAACTTTCAAGATGGTAACTATAAGGACTATTCTGCCTTTTGTTCAGCAAGGACATTATATGTCTACAATAGACTTGCAGGATGCTTACCTTCATATACCGATTCATCCAGAACATTATCAGTTCCTGAGATTCTCTTTTCTAGACAAGCATTACCAATTTGTTGCTCTTCCATTTGGCCTAGCAACAGCTCCAAGAATCTTTTCAAAGGTTCTGGGTGCCCTAATCTCTGTAATCAGAGAACAGGGTATTGCAGTGTTTCCTTATTTGGATGATATCTTGGTACTAGCTCAGTCTTTACGTTCTGCAGAATCTCACACGAATCAACTAGTGTTGTTTCTTCGAAAACATGGTTGGAGGATCAATTTACCAAAGAGTTTTCTCTTGTTAAGTGTATCCAGTCCACGGATCATCCATTACTTATGGAATATATTCTCCTTCCCAACAGGAAGCTGCAAGAGTCCACCCACAGCAAAGCTGCTATATAGCTCCTCCCCTAACTGCCATATTTAGTCATTCTCTTGCAAGCCTCAACATAGATAGGAGGTCGTGAGAGTCTGTGGTGCTTTCTACTTAGTTTATTCTTCAATCAAAAGTTTGTTATTTTTAAATGGCACCGGAGTGTGCTGTTTATCTCAGGCAGTATTTGGAAGAAGAATCTGCCTGCGTTTTTCTATGATCTTAGCAGACGTAACTAAGATCCATTTGCTGTTCTCACACATTCTGAGGAGTGAGGTACTTCAGAGGGGGAATGGCGTGCAGGTTTTCCTGCAGATAAGGTATGTGCAGTAAAATATTTTTCTAGGAATGGAATTAACTAAGAAAATACTGCTGATACCGAAGTAATGTAAGTAAAGCCTTAAATGCAGCGATAGCGACTGGTATCAGGCTTATTAATAGAGATACATACTCTTATGAAAATGTGTTTTAAAACGTTTGCTGGCATGTTTAATCGTTTTTTAACGTACATTGGTGATAACACTGTAATGTTGGTATAGCCTTAAATGCAGTAAAAGTGACTGGTATCAGGCTTATTAATAGAGATACATACTCTTGTAAAAATGTGTTTTAAAACGTTTGCTGGCATGTTTAATCGTTTTTTAACATATGTTTGGTGATAAAACTTATTGGGGCCTAAGTTTTTTCCACATGGCTGGCTTAAATTTTGCATAGAAACAGTTAACTGAAGCTTCCCACTGTTGGCTGTGGCAGTTTGTTGTGTCTGTTTTTAAAAACGTCTATGTCGTTTTTTTTTTTAATCTGTTTTTTGCATTAAGGGGTTAATCATCCATTTGCAAGTGGGTGCAATGCTCTGTTACCTTATTACATGTACTGTAAAAATTTCATTTGGATGATATCTTGGTACTAGCTCAGTCTTTACGTTCTGCAGAATCTCACACGAATCAACTAGTGTTGTTTCTTCGAAAACATGGTTGGAGGATCAATTTACCAAAGAGTTTTCTCTTGTTAAGTGTATCCAGTCCACGGATCATCCATTACTTATGGAATATATTCTCCTTCCCAACAGGAAGCTGCAAGAGTCCACCCACAGCAAAGCTGCTATATAGCTCCTCCCCTAACTGCCATATTTAGTCATTCTCTTGCAAGCCTCAACATAGATAGGAGGTCGTGAGAGTCTGTGGTGCTTTCTACTTAGTTTATTCTTCAATCAAAAGTTTGTTATTTTTAAATGGCACCGGAGTGTGCTGTTTATCTCAGGCAGTATTTGGAAGAAGAATCTGCCTGCGTTTTTCTATGATCTTAGCAGACGTAACTAAGATCCATTTGCTGTTCTCACACATTCTGAGGAGTGAGGTACTTCAGAGGGGGAATGGCGTGCAGGTTTTCCTGCAGATAAGGTATGTGCAGTAAAATATTTTTCTAGGAATGGAATTAACTAAGAAAATACTGCTGATACCGAAGTAATGTAAGTAAAGCCTTAAATGCAGCGATAGCGACTGGTATCAGGCTTATTAATAGAGATACATACTCTTATGAAAATGTGTTTTAAAACGTTTGCTGGCATGTTTAATCGTTTTTTAACGTACATTGGTGATAACACTGTAATGTTGGTATAGCCTTAAATGCAGTAAAAGTGACTGGTATCAGGCTTATTAATAGAGATACATACTCTTGTAAAAATGTGTTTTAAAACGTTTGCTGGCATGTTTAATCGTTTTTTAACATATGTTTGGTGATAAAACTTATTGGGGCCTAAGTTTTTTCCACATGGCTGGCTTAAATTTTGCATAGAAACAGTTAACTGAAGCTTCCCACTGTTGGCTGTGGCAGTTTGTTGTGTCTGTTTTTAAAAACGTCTATGTCGTTTTTTTTTTTAATCTGTTTTTTGCATTAAGGGGTTAATCATCCATTTGCAAGTGGGTGCAATGCTCTGTTACCTTATTACATGTACTGTAAAAATTTCATTTGTTTGATATCTTGGTACTAGCTTAGTCTTTACGTTCTGCAGAATCTCACACGAATCAACTAGTGTTGTTTCTTCGAAAACATGGTTGGAGGATCAATTTACCAAAGAGTTTTTTGATTCCTCAGACAAGGGTCACCTTTTTAGGTTTCCAGATAGATTCAGTGTCCATGACTCTGTCTCTAACAGACAAGAGACGTTTGAAATTGGTTGCAGCATGTCGGCACCTTCAGTCTCAGTCATTCCCTTCAGTGGCTATGCGCATGGAAGTTTTAGGCCTCATGACTGCAGCATTGGACACGATTCCTTTTGCTCATTTTCACATGAGACCGCTCCAGCTTTGCATGTTGAATCAATGGTGCCGGGATTATACAAAGATATCACAATTAATGTCCTTAAATCCCAATGTTCAACACTCTCTGACATGGTGGTTAAATCATCAGCGTTTAGTTCAAGGGGCCTCTTTTGTTCGGCCAACCTGGACTGTGATCACAACAGATGCAAGTCTTTCAGGTTGTGGAGCTGTCTGGTGATCTCTGACAGCACAAGGAGTTTGGAAATCTCAAGAGGCGAGATTACCAATCAATATTTTAGAACTCTGTGCAATTCTCAGAGCGCTTCAGTTTTGGCCTGTGTTGAAGAGAGATCCATTCATTTGTTTTCAGACAGACAATATCACAACGGTGGCATATGTCAATCATCAGGGTGGGACTCACAGTCCCCTAGCTATGAAAGAAGTTTCTCGGATACTTGTTTGGGTGGAATCCAGCTCTTGTCTAATTTCTGCAGTTCATATCCCAGGTGTAGATAATTGGGAGGCGGATTATCTCAGCTGTCAGACTTTACATCCAGGGGAGTGGTCTCTCCATCCAGATGTGTTTTCTCAGATTGTTCAGATGTGGGGTCTTCCAGAAATAGATCTGATGGCCTCTCATCTAAACAAGAAACTTCCCAGATACCTGTCCAGGTCCAGGGATTTTCAGGCGGAAGCAGTGGATGCGCTGACACTTCCTTGATGTTATCAACCTGCTTATATCTTCCTGCCTCTAGTTCTTCTTCAGAGAGTGATCTCCAAGATCATCATGGAACAATAGTTTGTGTTGCTGGTGGCTCCAGCTTGGCCCCACAGGTTTTGGTATGCAGATCTTGTTCGGATGTCCAGTTGCCAACCTTGGCCACTTCCGTTAAGGCCGGACCTACTGTCTCAAGGTCCGTTTTTTCGTCAGGATCTCAAATCATTAAATTTGAAGGTATGGAAATTGAACGCTTAGTATTAAGTCATAGAGGTTTCTCTGACTGAGTAATTAATACTATGTTACAAGCTCGTAAATCTGTCTCTAGGAAGATTTATTATCGAATTTGGAAGATTTACATTTCATGGTGTTCTTCTCATAAATTCTCTTGGCATTCTTTTAGAATTCCTAGAATTTTACAGTTTCTCCAGGATGGTTTGGATAGGGGTTTGTCTGCAAGTTCCTTGAAGCGACAAATCTCTGCTCTTTCAGTTTTATTTCACAGAAAGATTGCTAAACTTCCTGATATTCACTGTTTTGTACAGGCTTTAGTTCGTATTAAGCCCGTCATTAAATCCATTTCTCCTCCTTGGCGTCTTAATTTGATTTTGAAGGCGTTACAGGTTCCTCCATTTGAGCCTATGCATTCTTTGGACATTAAACTACTTTCTTGGAAAGTGTTGTTCCTTTTGGCCATCTCTTCTGCTAGAAGAGTGTCTGAGCTATCTGCTCTTTCTTGTGAATCTCCTTTTCTGATTTTTCATCAGGATAAGGCGGTTTTGCGGACTTCATTTGAATTTTTACCTAAGGTTGTGAATTCTAACAACATTAGTAGAGAAATTGTTGTCCCTTCCTTGTGTCCTAATCCTAAGAATCCTTTGGAAAGATCCTTACATTCTTTGTATGTGGTAAGAACTTTGAAATATTATGTTAAAGCTACTAAAGATTTCAGGAAGACTTCTAGTCTATTTGTTATATTTTCTGGTCCTAGGAAAGGTCAGAAGGCCTCTGCTATTTCCTTGGCCTCTTGGTTAAAGCTTTTAATTCATCAAGCTAATTTGGAGTTGGGTCAAGCCCCGCCTCAGAGAATTACATGTCATTCAACTAGATCAGTCTCGACTTCTTGGGCTTTTAAGAATGAAGCTTCAGTTGATCAGATTTGCAAAGCAGCGATTTGGTCCTCTTTGCATACATTTACTAAATACCGTTTTGAAGCAGTTTTTGGTAGAAAAGTTCTTCAGGCAGCTGTTTCAGTTTGATTCTTCTGCTGCTATTTTAAGTTTTTCTTTTCTTCATAAGAATCACTTATATTTGGGTTGTGGATTATTTTTTCAGCTTTTGGCTGTTGTTTGTTTTTTATCCATCCCTCTCTAGTGACTCTTGCGTGGAGTTCCACATCTTGGGTATTTGATATCCCATACGTCACTAGCTCATGGACGCTTGCCAATTACATGAAAGAAAACATAATTTATGTAAGAACTTACCTGATAAATTCATTTATTTCATATTGGCAAGAGTCCATGAGGCCCACCCTTTTTATGGTGGTTATGATTTTTTGTATAAAGCACAATTATTCCAAATTTCTTTGTTGATGCTTTTTACTCCTTTCTTTATCACCCCACTACTTGGCTATTCGTTAAACTGAATTGTGGGTGTGGTGAGGGGTGTATTTATAGGCATTTTGAGGTTTGGGAAACTTTGCCTCTCCTGGTAGGATTGTATATCTCATGCGTCACTAGCTCATGGACTCTTGCCAATATGAAATAAATGAATTTATCAGGTAAGTTCTTACATAAATTGTTTTCTTACCTGGGGTATAGTCTTTTTTCAGTTGACTGTCATTTTAAATTTGCGGGCAGAATTAGGTTCGCAAGGGAGCCAAATGCCAAACTATATTGCGTCATTTTTGGCACAAGATTTTTTTGGCGCAAAGTTATATTCGATTACGCAAATTCAGCATTTCCGGCGTCTTTGTCGACGCTGAGCCCTTTCACAAGGTTGCATCTTCATTGACACAAGTGTGTCATTTCCGGATGTTGTTAGCGCCAACATTTTTTTTTCTGCGCGCCATACTTGGCGCCAAATATTTTCATTATTTTTAACCCCATTCCTATATGCCTTTTGCCTTTTTTCTCTATCAGAGGGCTATGCTGTTTGCATTTTTTTCCCATTCCTGAAACTGCCATATAAGGAAATCTTCGTACCAAATGGTGGCACTAATAAATCAAAACAATACTGTTGTAGAAATGGGTAACAAGACTTACATACACATCCAACTTATCAAGTGTAATGTTTCCATTTTACCTGTTATATTATGCCTTTTCTCCTTGTATTATTAATGTTCCTCAGAGAAGAAGAAAATACAGTGTGGTGTAATTACTACAGAATACTGGCATTTTAAAACAGCTTTAGTAAAGTGCTCAGTTTCAACTTCAACCACCATCTTTCTCAATCATTATACAGCCATATAAGCTAAGTTATAAAGACTTTGAAATAAATCTGTTTAAAAAAGTTAGCAGATGAAAATGACCAGAATAAGTTGTAGTTGGGACATAGTTGGGATCTGCTGAGCAAAACTGAAATGTGACAAAAAATATTTTTATTATTATTTATTTATAAAGCGCCATCATATTTTGCAGTGCTGTCCATGGGTACAATTGATATAAGTAAAATAATGATACAATACTTGTAAGAGACAAGACAAAATTTGACAAACCCTTCCCGGAAGAATTTAGGGCCCTATTCCTGTCAAAACTTACAATCTAGGAGGATGAGAAACAGGAGGAGAGGACTGCAAGAGTGAGAATGATGTTAATACAGAGTTAGATAAGGGCAATTGTTAGGTAGGTGGAATGTATTTGTTACTGAGTTTTGTGATCAGATTCCCTCATCAAAAATGTCTTTAGGGAGCCCTTAAAAGAATTCAGATTAGGCAAAAGTCTTGACAGCGCGAGGGAGAGTGCTCCTGGGGCTTGGTGCACATGAGAGGCGTCCTGCAGTCTGGCATGGGAAGAGGTGATTATCGAAGATGCAAGGAGCAGGTCATTGTTGGATCTAAGTGGGTGGGCTGGAGTTTAATTGTTGATTAGTGAGTACATGTAGTTGGGAGCAGCATTGGTAAGAGCCGTGAATGGGGAGAATTCTACTTTCTTTTTATTACTAATACTTAGAAATAGATTTGGGTGATGATTTTTATAACACATGACCTACACCAGACATCTTGTTTGTGATAGCAGTAGACTCTGCAATCCCACTTTAGCTCATATCAGTTGTAATAGGGCTACAATTATCTCTGCACATAGGTCAGATTCATTCATCTAACTTCCCTGCAAACATCTATCTTATTTCTTATTTCTCTACCTTCTCCTGTCTTTTTTTTTTTCTTTCTTCTTTTCTTCCAAGCACAGCCCACCTCTGTATCAAAAACTGTGTTGTATCTAAAGTCCTTTTAAATATTGGTGTATATTTATTATGTATTCCTTTGATATTATTTTTTTTTTTAATGTGTTGCTTATGTCCTCAGTGCTGTGCAATATAGCAGCACTTCAAGATAAATACTTATAATTAAAAGAGTTTGCTCTATGAGTAGTCCGATAAAAACGTAATTTAATGGGGCATAATACTCATATGCTAAATCACTTGAAACTGATGCAGTATAACTGACAGGAAAATATCACCTGAGCATCTCTATGTAAAAAAAGAAAGGTATTTTACCTCACAATTTCCTCAGCTCAGCAGAGTAAGTTCTGTGTAAAAAGTTATACTCAACTGCTGCTCAGCTGCAGGTTAAAAAAAAAAGGAATAAATGAACAGCAGCCAATCGGCATCAACAGTCCTGAGGTCATGAACTGTGATCTTATTAGATTTGACTTAACTCTCATGAGATTTCATTGTAAACTTCCTTACACTGAATAGGGAAATAAGATGAGAGTGCACGTATGCTCGCTCCTTCCGCTGTCCCGGGACAGACATACTGATTTGTTGCTTAGAAGTCCTTTACAATGGGATGTGGCTACTGAGAAACTTTTGAGGTAAAATATCTTTCTTTATTACATAGAGATGTTCAGGTGATATTTTCTAGTCAGCTTTTTACAGCTATACTGCATCACTTTCAAGTGTTTAAACATTTGGGTATTATGGCCCTTTAACTGCTAACTGAACATGACTGGTCCGGCACATCATATTCATTATAAACTGGTTTTAGAACTTTAGTTTCTGGAAGAGAAGCTTTCACTCATATTATCTCTATCTTGTCATCATTAGGTGCAGTTTGACCGTTACTTGGCTGCTTCTGACAACCTGCTGATGCCACAGCTTAATTTCTTTTTAAGTGCAACTGTAAAGTAAGTCGTTTAAGTAAATGATATGTGTTTAATAATTTCTTAATATATTCAGTAAGCATTGAGTTTGTTTCTATTTATGGTATTATTGATTTGTTTAATATTTGGGTAATTAGCCCCTGCCCAAGAACAGTGTATGTTTGTTTCTTGGAAAACAGTGATTAGTTTAAGATGAGATGTAGTAAATTAAAATATCACATTTCAAAACCATGGGCATTAATATGGAGTTGCCGCCCCTCTATGGCTACTCTTCTGGGAAAGCTTTCCTCAAGATTTTGGATTGTGTCTGTGGGAGTTTTTTACTATTTAGCTAAAAGAGCATATGCAAAGTCAGGCACTGATGGTCAAGAAGGTCTGCCTTGCAGTCTGCATTCAGAATTATCCCAAAAGTTTTCAGTGGGGTTGATTTCAGGGTCTATGCAGGTCAGTTGATTTCCTCCACACCAAACTTGTCAAACCATGTCTTCATGGACCTCGCTTTGCTGAGAAGGACACAGTCATGCTGGGACAGGAAAAGGCCTTCCACAAACTGTTACTACAGTTGGAAGCACCCAATTCTGTAAAATGTATTTGTATCCTGTAGCATAAAGATGATCCTTCACTAAACTAAAAGGCCTAGTCCAAACAATGCAAAACAGCCCCACACCATGATACCTCCTTCACCAAACTTTACAGTAGGCACTATGCATAACACATTGTTCTTCCATCAGACTGCCAGATAGTGCAGTGTGATTCATCACTCCAGAGAACACGTTCCCAGTTCTCCAGGATCCAGAGGAGGCGTGCTTTACACCACTCAAGCCGATGCTTGGCATTGCACATGTTGACACGAGGCTTGTGTACAGCTGCACAGCCATGGAAACCCATTTCATGAAGCTCCTGACACACAGTTTGCATGGTCTACTACTACATGCCTGGGCTGTTGCTCCTAGATGCTTCCACTTCCCAATAATAGCAGCTACAGTTGACCAGGGCAGATCTAGAAGTTCAGACATTTCATGAACTGACTTGTGATAAAGGTGGCATCCTATGGCAGCGTCATGTTTTAAAGTAACTGAGCTCTTCATTAAGACCCATTGTAATTTCAATGTTTCTTTATGGAGATTTCATGGTGTTATGCTGGATTGTTTGCACCTATTAGCAATGGGTGTGGGTAAAACACCTGAAATCAATAAATAGTTGGGGTATCCATATAATTTGGCCTTATAGAATTTCTTGTGTATAGAAGATTAGGTAACACATCTGTCAAAGTTATATTTTTTAATGTTCCTTAAAGGATCCTGTAATGGGAAAAACAATATTGCATTTTTATATGAATTTTATATGCATAGACATAGTCAATAGCTCTAAAGTTTTTCTAACGATCACTAACCAATGTTTCAATCACACTAAGAAACTTCCCTATTTAGTTTATATATTTTAATCACTGAAACGACTGCTTGTACTTGCAGATAATGTAGTTGAATAGTGTAGATTCAGTCGCAATATATGGTTAGGCTATTGGAAGTGGGATTAACAGGATCAGAACCTGGTAATCTCATAGTCGGGAATAGACAGGTCAACCACTTTTAGAAATAGGAACTTGGTAATCACTATTTTGTTGCAACTGGATAAAGCTTTGTGCTCTTGTAGTCTGAAATCCATGTTTAGTCTTTTCAATTATAGATAGAACCAAATAAAAGTTTTGCCTTCCAACAGAATATTTGTATTCAGATGCTGAGAGCAAATATCTGTTTCCCTGCATTTAAGCCACATGATAGAAAATCTAAGTATTACTACTTTATTTACTCTGCAAAAGCAGAAAAAGCCCATTGCACATAGAGGAAGTAGAAGTCCATGCAAAGTGTCTTTCATTGTTTTGTTTTTTTGTTGGATTTTCAAATTTAAAGAGCTTCTAGTACATTTATAAACCAGTGTGGTTGTGCACTATATTGACTTCCATCAATAAATAGTTAGCATTGAAATAATTTGAGAATTGTATTACTTCATAATACACTTTTAAGCATGTTTCCCCTTATTTTTATTCAGCAGTTGACATTCGGAAACTTCTAATTTTTGAGCAGATTTTCTTGGCTGTTCAAGCACCTTTTTTCAATTCTGAAGTTTTTTGCTCAATTCACATATTATTAAGAATGATTGTCTATATGTGTGTACATATGTATTTACAGACATATATACAGATATTAACACATATATACATGTGTTAAAATATAAGATCGACCACACCAGCTGAAGAACATAAATGCATGTGTGTTATATATATATATATATATATATATATATGTGTGTGTGTGCATTGGAGTCCTTTGCAGTTAAGTGGTTGAAAACATGTAAAAGCATATTCATATTTAATAAAGTGTTATACTGTGTATCTACTGTAAATATTTCATATTCCAATGTTCTGTACATAGCAGAATATGTTTTAAGTATTTATAAATAGAAATTCATATATATACAGTATATATAAAATCATCTACATAGGTATAGAGATATATGTTGCCAAAATGCCATCAGATATATGTAGAAATATGTATTTCTTTCCTATGGCACGGAGAGTCCACAACATCATTCCATTTACTAGTGGGATATTTAACTCCTGGCCAGCAGGAGGAGGCAAAGAGCACCCCAGCAAAGCTGTTAAGTGTAACTTCCCTTACCCATAATCCCAAGTCATTCTCTTTGCCTTTGTCAATGGAGGATGTACGCAGATGGTGTCTGAAGATATTTAATCCTTTTATGGGTACTTTTCCTTGCAAGCAAGGATTGGGGTCTAGCTGTGTCCACGTCAATCTCTTTAGTAGGAGTAGTGGTGGCTTTTAGCAGTTAAAAGGCGGCAAGGTAGTCTTTGCTTTACTTTTAACACTTTGCTACGCCTTTGCAGAAAGCCAGAGTTGGTTACTCTGTTCTTTCTATTCCTAAAGGTCCATGACATGGAGTGGAGTACCTGTCACACCTAAGTAGCAGTTATCTGTCTTGCAGCTGTATTCAAGGTAAGTGCCTTTGCCTTCTAGGTACTGAAGGAAAGCAGCACTTAAGAGGTTAACCCTCATATGTATCTATTATGGGACATAGTTACCCTTATTAGTTAAGGATACATCTTGTGGACAGATTTATTGGCACTTTACATGTTAAAAAAGTTTGACGTTATTGATTTTTATTCACAGTGAGAGACTTGAGGGTTAATGGAGAGTTCACTTGGCTGAGTGTATTTTAAAGGATTTATTTGTAGCAGATTGGGCTATGACAGACAATTAGGCTATGAAAGACATGAGGAAAGATATCTAACAGATAATTAGAGCCCGTTTACTATTTTCACGCACTTTTAAGTGGCGCAGTTCATTTTTTTGATCCTCTCACGTGACGCCCGTACTTCCGCTCTATCGGAGCGGAGTTTAGTGCGTCTATAACTGCGTAGAGGATCAGTGTCGGCTTTATGACTTAATCTTTTCTCATACTGTCATCAAACAGATCGTTTGCCAAAGAAGAGAAGAACTCTGCAGGAGAGTCTCACTTCCTCTTGCTAGTGGGGTGTTAATTCTGTCCGGTAGGAGCCTTAGGCAATCTGAGGTTGCTTTTTAGGGGTTCATTTTATTGCACTCTGTAATTTTGCTTATGTTTAGGTGAAAAAACCTCTACTAAAATTTGGGAATTATTATATTTTTCATTTATTCTAATATGGTCATATTTAGGATCTGAATTCTGCAGCTATGGAATCAGAAATAGATCAGTCTATCTCTGTGGATAAATGCTTACTATGTTTAGAGGCTCAAATTTTGTTTCTCATGCTTAGCTAAAACTTTAACATTTAAAGACAAATTACTCCCTTCTGAGCCATGTGTTTCTCAGGATAATGCTGTGTGTGACATGCATCAGCTTTCTCCTCAAATGTCCCAAGCCTTAATTGTTTCTCATACTGTGTCTTCTGTGTCCTCTTAACACCCTGGGGGTGTTTATTTACCTGGGGGATTTTGCCTCTCAGACTACTTCAGCAGTATCTGCAGCTTCGTCTGCTTTCCCTTCTTCAGGTAGGCGTAAGAGGAAATCTAAACATTTGTCTGTTAGCAAGGTTTCTGACTCTAAAACTGTGCTGGTCAACCTTTCTCAGATGTCTGATGAGGAGGATACTTCAGTAGCTTCTGAAGGTGAAATCTCAGACTCTGATACTATGGGAGATAAATCTGGTGAATCTGAAGAAGTTAATTTCAGATTTAAGCTTAAACATCTCAGTTTACTACTGAAGGAGGTTCTAGCTACTTTGGATGACTCTGAACCTTTGGTTGCTGTCAACCCTAAAAAGTCTTCTAAAATCTAAACAGAGTTTATGATTCTCCCTCTTCTGAGGATGTTTTTCCTGTTCCAGACAAGATATCTGAAATTATAACTCAGGAATATGATAAGCCAGGGGGGTTCCCTTTCCCCCCTCCCCTGTTTTTAAAAAAATGTTTCCTGTTGCTGACTCCATTCGTGACTCGAGGCGCACTGTGCCTAAAGTAGAAGGAGCAATTTCTACTCTAGCTAAAAGAACTACTATTCTTATAGAGGATAGTTGTTCTTTTAAGGATCCTATGGATAAGAAGCTAGCGACTTACTTAAAGAAGATGTACATCCATCAAGGACTTCAGTGGCAACCTGCAGCAAGTAATGCTACAGTTGCGGAAGCAGCAACTTATTGGTGCACTGCCCTGTCTGATCTGATATCAGAGGAGACTACGATTGAGGAGATTCAATATAGGATCAAGGCTCTAAAATTAGCCAATACTTTAATCTGCGATTGCAACATGCTGGTAATTAGAATGGGGGCTAAGTTGTCTAGCTTCACTGTCCTAGCTCGTAGAGCTCTGTGGTTAAAATCGTGGTCGGCTGATGTATCTTCAAAGGCCAAGCTTTTGGCTTTACCTTATAAGAGTAAAACTCTGGGCCCGGTCTGGCGGAAATCATTTCAGAGATTACGGGTGGAAAGGGATCTCTCCTACCTCAGGACAAGAAGAATCGACCTAAGGGTCGACAGACTTCTAATTCTCGTTCCTTTCGCAACTTTAATGGACAGAAGTCCTCCTCCTCCTCTTCCAAACCAGACCAATCCAGGTCCACTTGGAAATCCAGCCAGCCTTGGAATAAGGAAAAGCAAAACAAGAAACCTTCCGCTGACTCTAAATCAGCATATAGGGTCCGTCCCCGATCTGATTTTGGATCAGGTGGGGGGCATGCTTTCTTTTTTTCAGACAGGCTTGGATAAGCGATGTCCCAGATCCGTGGGCTGTGGACATAGTATCCAAGGGTTACAAAATAGGATTTAAGTTTTGCCTTCCAAGGGACAGATTTCTCCTGTCAAGACTATCCTCAAACCAGGTAAAGAAGGAGGCCTTCTTAAATTACGTAGAGGACCTATACTCCCTGGGAGTTATTGTACCAGTCCCTCTACAGAAACAAAGTTAAGGATTCTATTCAAATCTATTTCTGGTTTTCAAATAGGAGGGAACTTTCCGTCCCACCCTAGAGCTAAAGTGTCTCAACAAATTCCTCAGGGTTCCGTCCTTCAAGATGGAAACTATTCGTTCCATTCTTCCATTGGTTCAGGAAGGCGAGTTCATTACGACCGTAGACCTGAAGAACACGTATTTACACGTTCCCATTCACAGGGATCATTACCAGTTTATAAGGTTTGCCTTTCTGGGCAAGCATTTCCAGTTTATTGCCCTTCCGTTTGGTCTTGCCACAGCTCCCAGAATATTCACAAAGGTTCTGGGAGCCCTATTGGCAGTAATCGGATCCCAGGGAATTGCTGTGGCGCTTTATCTAGACGACATCTTGGTTCAGGCGTTATTTTTTTTTTTTTAAATGTTCTTTTTATTGTTCTTTTTATTGAGGGAGCAATAACACATTGCCACATACATGGCGAGCAAGAATACAAAAAGTATCTAAAAAATTAACAATAGAGAAGACACCACTGCGTGATGAAACAATACCTAGTAATCCTAATGGCCAAACCTTTCTGCTCCTCATTAAATTTTAAAATTTCGTTGTGTCATCAATGCCAACCAGATTCACTGGTGGGATCATACTCTTTAAAGTTCAAGGATGGCACAGAGATTAATCATAGGTAGTGTCAGTTAACAATATACAGAGTAAACTAATAAGTGTTGTCAAAACATTCTTAAGATAACATTACATGTATAATAGGATAATAAAAGTGAGCATTCTATAATGAAACAGGTCAGAACAAGGAAAGTATAGTAAAATTATATAAACATCCTATCTGAAATTAATAAAGAACATATGAGTAGACACCACAATATTTTTTTGTGTTTAGGGCCTGAAGAGCCTTTAGATATGTGGGAGAACGCTTTAATCAGGGTCTCTTCAGACTGGGCAGAGACTACGAAACTCTGCCAGGACAAGATAATGAGGGGTGAAAGATGTTACTTGTCCCTTACCGCATGGAGTGGGGGGCGGAGAATAGACTAATAATAATGTTCCTCTCATCTGCTGATAACAAACAAATAAACATTCTAGCTACAACCGACATTAAGCAAGTAACAAACATAGATACATTATGCATAATGGAATCCACATAAACACTAGTGCCCATTGTAGTAGTTGCTCCAGGTCTGTTAAAAACATATGCTGATTATTCTAGCAGTTTATTAGGACTATGAGTAGGAGACATTCCCGAGGCGTAGGCTCTCTAGGTCGGTCTTAACAAAGGCTAAAACTATTCTATTGGTTATTAACTATGCTAACCTAACATCTATGTATAGTGGGACTTGATTCAAATTGACACAAAAGTAATATGGGCATCTCCTCATGCTATACATTAATATATTGCTAAAATATAAGAGAATAAATTAATCAAGAAGTCATCCTATAGCATAGACTCATACACTACCTAGCAAAAGTGTATATAAGCTATAACCCATAAGTGAGAGAGGCAACTATTAAATGCGAAAGTAAATGACTCACTAGAGCAAAAGACATAATAAAGACCAGGATTAATTATTGATGGGGTACAAAAGTATTGGAGAACATGTTAAAGGTAACAAGTATGGTTATGCAACAAGAAAGCACATAAGGAAGGGTTATTCGAATGACAGACTAAATTAGAGTAAAGTCTAACTATATAGCAAACCTATTGCACAGCAGGATATACTCTAGAGGGGTATAAACCTGAACTAGTTGTACTAATTGTTTCTCATGGAGACCTAAAACATTCTCAAAACAGGCAGCCTAACTCTAATAGTGAACAAAACCATACTAGTGAACTTCTTGTGTATATGGTAGAAGTACAGTCAGCCTTCAAGCATCATAACTAACATGCAACTCCTGCAGGGTTGGGGGGAATAGTACGTCTACCACCAGCTACAGATTCATAGAGACAGTGTTTACCCCACTCCACAGACAGCAAAATACTGCAACATGTTTGATGGCACACAGAGAGTCCAGTCCTGAGAAACCACCAACAGGAGTCACATTTAGTACTGCACCCCAAGTCCAACGAGCTGGTGTGATCAAACTGTCCCAGTGCAGGTGACAAAACTATCTCCATTATTAAACCCTTCCTCACAGAAAGCATTGTTCCAGTAGGGAGAGATCCCTCAGGACCCCAGAGTGTAGCAAGCTGAGCCAGTAGGGTTCCCAAACCCGCTTGACAATTTTTAATGTCAGCCGTATTCACAACGACATCCGTGAGCCTGACTCCGAACCTCACAGGGGCTTTAGCGGTAATGCGCGTTGTATCTCTCTTCCCTTTGGGTCCTGTACATGTCATCCTCCTCCCCCAGAGATCGCCTCATCCCTCACAGCGGAGTTAGATGATGAACACCGGTGGCTTTCAGTGCCCGGAATATTCTCCAACAAGCCGGCTACTACTGTGGCTGGTAATGGGGCAGACCCCGGTATAAATCTGTATAGGGTCCCGTTGTGTAGTAGAATCTATAGACGTCACCTCACGTGGTTTAGCATCCATTTTCTCTACACTGGGGATTGACGGTTGTTAAGAATCAATCCATTCTGCCCATCAGCCAGCGATGATAGTCCTCAAAAAGAGTTAGCATAGTCGTGTGGGGATCTTTCATATTTAGTACAGGCCAAGGCAATTTCCGTCTAACCACTTTTGATATACTGCTTATCGTTCCCTTCAAGAGCAGAGGTTGATTGGGTGCCGCTTAGGAATATGGCGCTTGAGGTGTAGTATCAGCGTGGGCTATGGAATAGCCATTCAGTGCACCAATAAAAAGATACTGAGTTTACTCCAGGTTTCTCCCTCTGCCCCTTTGCCGAGTTAAGTCAGGCTTATGAAGTTAGCATGCCTATAATGTGAATCAATTGCTACGTAGCCTAGGAGCTCTAACAAAATGCTGCCATCTGCATGCGTGGCTCGGCTCCGCCTTCCAGACGTTATCTTTTCAACTAACAAAATCTCATACAAAGATGTTGTTGTCTTTTCTATGTTCCCACAGGTGGAGAGTGAATCTGGAAAAGAGTTCTCTAGTTTCATCTACAAGAGTGGGTTTCCTAAGGACAATCATAGATTCCCTGTCCATGAAGATTTTCCTGACGGACGTCAGATAATCCAAACTTCTTGCTTCTTGCCTTTCTCTCCAGTCTGCTTTTCGTCCATCAATGGCTCAATGCATGGAGGTTATAGGTCTGATGGTGACTTCCATGTACATCATTCCTTTTGCTCGGTTCCATCTACGACCGTTGCAGCTTTGCATGCTCATTCAATGGAATGGAGACCATTCAGATTTATCTCTCTCTTGTTGTGGATTTCACAGGAACATCTGTCTCTGGGCACTTGCTTCCTGAGACTTTTCTGGGTGATTGTGACTACGGAAGCCAGGCTGGGGAGCTGTTTATGGTTCTCTTAAAGCTCAGTGCCTGTGGTCTCGGGAAGAATCTTCTCTTCCCATAAACATCTTGGAGTTGAGAGTAATCTTAAATGCCTTGACAGCTTGGCCTCAATTATCTTTAGTTCGGTTTATCAGATTCCAGTCGGACAACATCACCTCAGTGGCTTGCATCAACCACCAGGGAGGAACTTGGAGTTCCTTGGCCATGAAGGTGGTGACTCCCATTCTGCAGTGGGCGGAAGCTCACGATTGTCTCCTATCTGCTATCCACATTCCAGGAGTGGACAATTGGGTGGCAGATTTTATGAACAGACAGACTTTTCATCCTGGGGAGTGGGTTCTCCATCCAGAAGTGTTCTCAAAGAAAACCCGCAGGTGGGGGGTTCCGGAGTTGGATCTGATGGCATCTCGTCAAAACGCCAAGCTTCCAAGGTACGGTTCAAGGTCAAGAGATCATCAGGCCGCTCTGATAGATGCCCTGGCAGTTCCTTGGGATTTCGGTCTAGCATACCTGTTTCTTCCATTTGCTCTCCTTCTACAAAACATTGCTCGTATCAAGCAGGAGAGAGTGTCTGTGATTCTAATAGCTCCTGCCTGGCCTCGCAGGATCTGGTTTGCAGATCTGGTGAAGATGTCATCTCTTCCACCTTGGAGGTTACCTCTGAGGAAGGACCTTCTAATTCAGGGTCCATTCCTCCATCCAGTTCTAGATTCTGTGAAGCTGACTGCTTGGAGATTGAACGCCTAGTCCTGTCTAGACGTGGTTTTTCGGAAGCGTTCATTGATACTTTTCTTCAAGCTTGTAAACCTGTTACTTGCAGGATTTACCATAAGATATGGCGTAAATACCTTTTTTAGTGTGAAGCTAAAGATTTTTCCTGGAGTCGGGTGAGGATTCCCCGAATTTTATTGTTTCTTCAGGATGGCCTGGAGAAAGGGTTGTCAGTCAGTACTCTGAAAGGTCAGATTTCTGCACTGTCTATTCTTTTGCACAAACGTCTGGCAGATTTACCAGATGTTCAAGCTTTCGTTCAGGCCCTGGTTAGAATCAGGCATGTGTTTAAACCTGTTGCTTAACCTAGTTCTTAAAGTTTTGCAGCAGGCTCCGTTTGAGCCGATGCATGTTGTTGATATAAAGTTGTTACCTTGGAAGGTTCTGTTTCTCCTTGCTATTTCTTCCGCTCGCTGAGTTTCTGATCTTTCAGTTCTGCAGTGTGATTCCCCGTACCTTATTTTTCATGCAGATAAGGCGGTCCTTCATACTAAATTGGGGTTTCTCCCTAAGGTGGTGTTGGATCGAAAAATTAATCAGGAAATTGTTGTTCCTTCTTTTTGTCCTAATCCTTCTTCTTGTAAGGACCGTCATTTGCATAACTTGGATGTTGTGCATACTCTAAAATTTTAACTACAAGCTACTAAAGATTTTCGGCAGTCTTCTGCCCTGTTTATTGTTTGTTTTTTCTAGAAAGCGTAAGGGTCAGAAGGCCACTTCTACTACTCTTTCCCTCTGGTTAAGAAGTATGTTTCGTTTTGCTTATGAGACTGCTAGATAGCAGCCTCCTGAGAAAATTACTGCTCATTCCACTAGGGCTGTCTCCTCTTCTTGGGCTTTCAAAAATTAAGCTTCTGTGGAACAGATTTGCAAGGCGACAACATGGTCCTCTTTGCATACTTTTTCCAAATTCTACAAATTTGATACTTTTGCCTTTTGGGAGAATGGTTCTTCAAGTGGTGGTGCCTTCTGTTTAGGTCCTCCTGCCTTATTCTCCCTCCCTGTTCATTCTGTGTCCTCTAGCTTGAGTATTGGTTCCCACTAATTGGAATGACGTTGTGGATGTTGCGCCCTCTTTTTAAATTATAATTCGGCAGTTTTTTTGAGTAAACCTCAGGCACCTCTATACCCTTGTGTTTCTTCTTTTTCCATTTTCCTTCGACTGAATGATTGGGGATTATGGGTAAGGGAAGTTGCACTTAACAGCTTTGCTGGGGTGCTCTTTGCCTCCTCCTGGCCAGGAGTTGAATATCCCACTAGTAATTGGAATGACATCGTTGACTCTCCATGCCCAGAAAGAAAGAAATTTATCAGGTAAGCAAAAAATTAATTTTTTTAATAAATAGAACATATTCTGTTATGTGAAGAACATTGGAATGTGAAATATTTTTTTTTCATGTTGGGTTAGTGCAAATGAGAATATGCAATTGGTTTTGCGTAAGTTGGGTGTTTTATTTCTACATTGACTTTTATGGGAGAATACGTGAAAAAGTAAAAGGTGGTGGACGAGTTAAGGAGCAGCGGTCTTACGACCACTGCTTCTTAACTTATGTTTCCGGCGAGCCGGAAACATCAAGCAGAGAAGACAGCATCCACTGTTTATTCAGTATCCCCCTAGTGTAACTCCACGGGCATGAGCACAATGTTATCTATATGGCACACATGAACTAATGCCCTCTGGTTGTGAAAAACTGTCAAAATGCACTGAGATTAGAGGCGGCCTTCAAGGGCTAAGATATTAGCATATGAGCCTACCTAGGTTTAGCTTTCAACTAAGAATACCAAGAGAACAAAGAAAAATTGATGATGAAAGTAAATTGGAAAGTTGTAAAAAATTACATGCCCTATCTGATTCATGAGTTTATTTTTGACTGTCCCTTTAAAGGAAGTAAATCTGTAAAATGCAAACCACTCTTATGAAATGTATTCCTATATAAACTATTTCACATTACTTATAGAGGCATTGAAGACGTCTGTAACAAGACATGAAACTTCCTGCTCTCATTTTACTGTAACTTGACAGACATGTATAATTTGTGGTATTTTAATGTGAGAGATGTAGACAAGATCAAATAAAGAAAGGGAAAAAAAAACATCTAACTTATATTTAGAATATTTAAAGGGTGAAATAACATTCCGCAAATAGTATATAAAATATGTACACTCCCTGAAAGTATAGCATTTATCCAGATTTAGAAACATGCTTACATGTAAACCTTTGGATAAATAACTAAATGTTACCACCCTAGAACTGGTATATTGAGCTGTAGAAAGTTAGGGCTATGTCAAAACTCAAGCCCTTGCAATGAAATATTTCTGGTCACATTTTGTTCATATAAGCACATATTTCAAGACATATGATGTAGTTATTAAAACATATATATATATATATATATATATATATATATATATGCCTTGTTTTTTATTGTAAATAATGTTAGTTTTAAAAGATGTCATCCTCTACTACTACTAGTAGATCCCAGCCAATATGACCAAAATGTGGTAAGTTACGCAATCTCAACACTGGGGCATGAGTAGAGTATGGTTGCTAGGGATACTGCTTTATCTACCGTAGTGTGTGTAGGGGCAGGTCATTAAACAGTCTGATGCTTGGACATTGAAAAGTGCTACAGGATTGGATCTTGAGGGACATCGATTTCAACCAAATGCTTTTTTAACTACAACACAATTGGCCTATCAAAAGCATGGTTGAGTGAGTACTCTACCAATGGATATGGCGGTATAGTATAGTTAGGAGGGTAAACATCAATAGATAGAAAAAGTAAAGGCGGAGGCTGCTGTGCTATGCTAAAGGAACAAGTCTGATTGACATCTGGCAAATGAACGTGTTGACCCTGGAAGAAATGTTCTGCATGGCGCGCTATTGAAATTTATTTGTGTAAACCTCACTGGGTCATATCAGGCCAAGCCCGTGGCGCAAAGTAAAGGGGGTCAGTGGCATTAATTTGAATGCAGTGTTTTGTAACATGGCACAAGGGGTTGCTCATGTTAACCCGAATTAAAGTCAGTGCTACTTTTGTCCTCAGGATTAATCTGTTGTGTCTTTATTCTTTTGCACATCCATGTGTTGCTAAACTATGCAACATTAATATCAAACACATATTTTAATTTTTTTTCATGATTCAGATATAGAACATGCAATTTTAAACAACTTTCTAATTTTCCCCTATTATAATTTTTTCTTCATTCTCTTGGTATCTTTATTTGAAAATGCAGGAATGTAAGCTTAGGAGCCGGCCCATTTTAAGTGGGTAGAGCTCGTTGAGCTGGTCATTTGAAAAGTAGATCCCAACACAAAAAAGTGTGGGCACTCCTGCTCTATATAAACAAAATGTACAGTTTTAATTTGAAATATATGTACTTTTGATATTTGGTGTATATTTTATTATTCACTTGATGAGTTATACTGAGTACTTTATATTTTGAATAATTAGTTTAGCAACTATAAAGAGAAGTAAGATCTCTTCTGCTTTTTAAAGGGACATAATACGCATATGCTAAATCACTTGAAAGTGATGCAGCATAACTTTAAAAGCTGACAAGAATTATTACCTTGGCATCTCTATGAAATAAAAGGAAGATATTTTCTTCATAAACGGAAAGAGTCCACAGCTGCATTCATTACTTTTGGGAATTCAGACCCGGGCCACCAGGAGGGGGCAAAGAACCCTTAGCCAAAGGTTTAAATACCTTTCCCACTTTCCTCATCCCCCAGCCATTCTTTACCTTTCGTCCCAGGAGGTTGCCAGAGAAGTTTCAGAAGTTTCTTATGTACAGTAGTACTCTTTGGAATGGGCCTGGAGTTTTAAGTAGTCCTGTCAGCCTCTCAGTGAGTGCATGGATGAATGTTAGAGTCCGGAGATGCAGGGAGAGTCTTCTTGCGAAACCATCCCGACTCAGATTAACAACTCCACAAGCATTCAGCGTTGACGAGTTTCGCTGCCTGTTTTCTTCTCAAGACAATGGCAGAAGCGATGCTACTATCTGTCTCTTCTAAAGGGCCGTGTTTCTGTTCCACGGCGTAGATTCCGGTGAGATTGTTTCATTTTACTTTCATCATGGATGTATTGTAATTAAAACAGTTTATCCGAGAGGTTACAACCTTGCAGGAATAACTTAAATACAGGGTCTAAGTGAGGCTTCTTTTTGTATCTTGGAATCAAGGGTTAATATCTCCTGAGTGGGATTATTGAACAGAGGGGAGTAATCATATTTGTTATGTCCATTTTTTTTATCAATATCCAAGTTATGGAGGATTCTGATTTTTGGAGACAGATGTCTCTGATTCTGATTCTACTTCTTGTGAAGAATATGAATTGGCCCGGGCGATACATGTCCATCAGTTATGTTCCGAATGCCGTTTTAGAGTGCTCCATTCCTCGGGATTGGGGAACCAGAGGCCTGCTGAGCCATCCGCCTTTGGGGATTCTGCTTCCCGCGAGGAATGTTCCCTACAACTAACTCTTACTACGCATGCAGGTAACCCAAATGCGGCTTATCCTTCTTTGGAGGGTGGCTTGTTTCCTCCGGAGGTTACGACGTGGTTTCTCATGGCCATATCTTTGGCTCTGGCACATTTACATCTCCCAGGAGTGTGTTTAAGATATTGTCTGTGTTCCGTTAACAAGGGCTCATCAGGCGTTGGATCGCCTGGTCCACTTCAGCCCTTTGGGGGAGTGACTGTCCCTGAGGCCTCAGGGGGTCAACCTTCGGGGCCAGGGTCTTCGTTTGCCCCGGCGGAGGTAAGTTTTGCCTTTCGTTATCGACTGGCTAGTTCTACTAGTGTTATACTGAGGCACGTTTAGGCGTTATTGGGGGATCCCACTCTTAATGGGGTGGTGGATCCTCAGTCTTCCGATGCGAATGGCATGCTTGATTAGACATAAGGAGATGAAGTAATCTTCTTATAGTCTTCTTTCTTGAGTATCTTTCCAGTTCTGAGCTTGGAAGACTCGGATTCCTGGTAGGCTGGTCCGTTTTCTTCCTGGGCGATAACCTACGGGTTGCCTTATATTTTCTTTTAATCTGGTTAGGATGGATTTTATTTGGTATACAGCTCATGTTTGTTACAATATTTCCTTGGGGAATTTTCTTCTCTGGAATCGATACTCACGATTTTGTGATCGCACTGTTACTTCTATGAAAGTTTGTTCATGAGGACGTGTTTTAGTCCGCTGTTTGTCTGTTATTTATCTCTCCCTCTTAGGGAGTGACTTTGTGTGGCCTTGTCAGTAATGGGCCTTTGGTTCAGGCTGGTCCTGAGTGGGCACCAATCTTCTGTTTTTAAGGCCTATTTCAGACATGTGGCCCCTGCTATGCCTGGCTGGTCCGGTTAGGGCGTTACCACTATTATTTTGTTTTTATTTTACAAATTTCAGCCAGCATTCCATGAGAATTTGATGATCCATGGTTGATTTAGGGGCTAATGTCCTCATTAGCCTTTCAATCTAGTTGGCCAGGAATCCTTTTAGATCCACTGCAACATACTCTGTTAGTTCCGAGTCGGAATCTTGAGTGTTTCCTTCCTGTTTGTGGGTTAGGAGTTGAGGGATTTAGGCCCTTTGTGCAGCCAGTTACTGTCGGTCTTGCCTTTTAAGGTTTTGGGATTGTCCTTTTAGGACTTATTCCTACTTGTAATCTCTTCCTTAGAGTCGAGACTGTTTGGACTTCGTCCGTTTTTTTCTCGACAGAAGTTGAGGGCCGTGTGGCTCTTTCTGCTTTCAGTAGTTTGTTGTGCCATCTTAGGGACGATAGAAGGTTGTCTCCTCCTTTCCTTGCTTTCGTCTAGGGGATGTTCTGCCAGGATTTGGGATGCTCAGCATTTTTCTTCCTTGGTGGTCCTTCTGACTCATAGTTATTTCCCTTAGTCTTGGACTGCGAGTGTGTGGTCTTTGTTGCCTTTAGGGTTCCAGAGTAGTTTGCATGACTACGGCCTAGCACCGTGGGTAGTTGGTCTCCTGTTAGGGGCGTTTCTTCCCTTTGGGCTGGGAATTTGAGTGAGTCATGTGCCCGTTTCTCCGGGTTAGCCTGGATATCATCCCCTGTGAGATCTGAATCTTCAGACGTGGTATCTTGTGCTCCCTGGGGGTGTTGTTCGTTTTAAGATGACTCTAGGTCCCAGTTCTTTAGTTATTATATCAGATCCTTATGGACTTAAGATCCTGTGGACTGATTCAGGATGACCCAGTTTTCTATGGGTGCTGATTGTCCTTAGGACTGAGTTTCTCCTTTTTACGGGGAGTTTTTCTCTGTTGTATACTACAATGGTGATGTGAATGATCTTCATTCGGTTTCGACTGATTAGCATATGGCTTTTCACGTCCTTGTGGGCATGGGTACCTTTTTTTTACCTGTGTCTTTCTCTATCTGAGTTACTGCACGTTTTTTTTTTTTTTTTAATATTTCTTTTTTTATTTTATTATTAGATTTTATTTTTATTGAGGTCATACAACATCAAACATAAACAAGTTTACAGGATGATAATGGACATTGGCACATGTCTCAACAAAGATATGAATAGTAAACAAAGTCCATAATTTACATCTAACATACAGAGAAGATAAACCGTTCCAAAAATAAGCTTGTGTGGTTATAGATATATAAACAAACCCTGTGTATTGGAATGTTGACCTCTTTTATAACTATGACATATTATTTCCCAGGCCACTCGGAAACATCTCATAGACATGTATAGAAAAATATGGGAAAGATAAAAAAAAAAACTTAGGGATATTATTGTATAGTTCAGTACTGTCATAGAGGGTGGTAATGGATAGCGGATATCCATAGCCGCTATATTACACTGTAAAGAATAACAAGGGAGTTTTCAAGGGAATCTACGTTCCTATGTTTACTTAGTAAACTAACCCCAAAGGGGGGGGGGGTGGAGCCAAAGTTTTAATAAATCTAAATCCACATAACATCGGCATTATATTGTATGGTATTAACTCACTGCCGTATAGATATAATTCTTTAACTTTATGGTTAAGAGAGACACGCTAATCCCAGCTATTATTAAGGCTATGAGCTAGGTATTCATATGAGCTGAGAGCTGCTTGTGGCAAATACATAAGCATGCCATAAAATTTCCCAACTGGGGAAGCCATATCTATGATAATGCTCAGATAGAAAAAACTCTCTCTATACTACTATTATTTGTCTTCATGGAAGTGGTCTAGGAGACTTTAGTGGGATTGTGTACATAGTATGTCCTAAAGTAAGCAAGATTGGCAGGTTCTATCAGTATGATATATATATATAATGAACTTATAGGGGTACACTAACCGCGTGGCTCCAACTTAGTGCCATCATTCACACTAATGTATTTGTTAGGGTAAGTAGTCTTGACTGTAAAATGGGATAGGTTACTATGTTAAAACTCACTAGGAGATGTCTCTATCAATAGACAGAGTTCAAGAATTTGACTAGCCATGTAGGTCAAACAAAAAGCAAGTGGCTAAGATATATAGAAACATACAGTGCACAAAATACAGGATAACATTTCCAATAAGATATATAACACAAAGAGTAACTGTGTCCACAAACAGCTCTAATGAGAATTCTAGTGTTTGTACAAACCCAAAGCATAATAGAATATAGATAGAGAGCAAAAACACCCTTATATCTAAACTTGCCAGTTACTATCTAATTGCAGCTTATATTTTTGTCTCAGAACATTTAAATAGCTACGGGTGAATACAGCAGTTCTCAGTAAAAGTGTAGTAAAATCTGTGTATGTATAGTGAGCATTATAGACCTGACCCAGGAGCAGGGGCCCTATACCCCAGGGCCAAGAGCAAAATGTGCAGCTCCCTAGTCAATAGTATAAAAATATGACCAGTATATAAAAAATAAGGGGCTGAGAAATACATATATAAAATGGAACAGTACATCTTATGCCTAAGGCCTACTAGAATAATGTGCATAAAATTGGTAATGAATCTTAGTAATAAATGCCTAGAGGCTAAAATAATACCCAGTAGACTTTCTTAAGTAATATATATATACATGGAAACAGGCAAAGCTATAGTGAAATTACACCACTCAGTATATTTAGCCTAGTGCAGGGTGAACATGTGTCATAATAACCACAAGATCAATCTAAATAATACATTTCACCATAGCCAGAACTTTGAGCATAGACATTTAGAAATGAACACAAAGAGATACTAAATATATAATGCTGCATACCTAGAGAATTAAAATGTGCTTCGGATGAGATTAGGAACAATATAGTCTGATACTCGCTATCATATGTTGGGCTATATAAACATCTATATTCTTTTCTATTTTTCCTCTTAATAAGGGAACATAATATCATTTAGTACCGGACATTCACAGGCTATCTGGGTTTTCAGGATGTTTTATATAAAAAAAAAAACTTTTCCTGAGCAGTGTACCACTAGTTGCTACCTACAGGAGTAAAATAGTCCATAGGCCTACATTACATAGCACTAAATATTTTAGGAGTAGTTGGTGCTAGGAATGAAATAGTCTGCAGTTTGAACATTACAAACCAATTGAGAAACACATCAATACCTGCAAGTAAAATTTGTGCTATAATGTAAACTGTAATAAATGGGAACCAAATCACAGCAACCCTAAGCAATGGATTATAGTATCTAAAAGTAGATATACACTGTTATTATAT
The DNA here is from genome assembly GCF_027579735.1 of Bombina bombina. NCBI lineage: Eukaryota > Metazoa > Chordata > Amphibia > Anura > Bombinatoridae > Bombina > Bombina bombina. The sequence goes on along the minus strand of NC_069501.1, from coordinate 1,089,695,206 downwards.
TAAACTATAACTAGATATGTTTGCCATGGATAACATGCAGCTCAGCAAAGTGATCGCTAAACAAGACAAACATATTGGGAAAACTAACATAGAAACCTTTAGTTTATAACTGGCAAGCCACCTCTAAATTGTAAGTGATCCATATCAAATGACATGCAGCGAGTACAAAAACATTAACAGCAGGCATATGCATATATGTATAAGACACATTAACTGTAAAGCTAGCAGACCCAGGTTAATGTATATACAGAAAAGTCTCAGCAGGAGTGTTAGAGTCTGCGGACCTGCTATGTGAACTATATAGATATGTTCTATCCCAAGGCGAAGTAGGATAATGTGTCAGTTTATCCAATAGTTCTAAGTACCAAAGGGATTACGGACAGCTTGTGAAACAGTAAAATAAGTTCATCTAGTCGACCTGAGACCATTCTATGGCAGCTAAAACACAAAGAGCTGCAACTTACGGTCTCCAAACGAGAAGCTCATCCTATCCAAATTTTATGGACCATCCAGCTAGCTCTCTCAGACCTAGATTTGGAGTTTGGCGGTAGCCGTGAAAACCAGCGTTAGAGGCTCCTAACGCTGGTTTTAGGCTACCGCCGGTATTTGGAGTCACTCAAAATAGGGTCTAACGCTCACTTTTCAGCCGCGACTTTTCCATACCGCAGATCCCCTTACGTCAATTGCGTATCCTATCTTTTCAATGGGATCTTTCTAACTCCGGTATTTAGAGTCGTTTCTGAAGTGAGCGTTAGACATCTAACGACAAAACTCCAGCCGCAGGAAAAAAGTCAGTAGTTAAGAGCTTTCTGGGCTAACGCCGGTTTCTAAAGCTCTTAACTACTGTACTCTAAAGTACACTAACACCCATAAACTACCTATGTACCCCTAAACCGAGGTCCCCCCACATCGCCGACACTTGAATACATTTTTTTAACCCCTAATCTGCCGACCGCCACCTACGTTATCCTTATGTACCCCTAATCTGCTCCCCCTAACACCGCCGACCCCTGTATTATATTTATTAACCCCTAATCTGCCCCCCACAATGTCGCCGCCACCTGCCTACAATAATTAACCCCTAATCTGCCGACCGCAAAGCGCCGCCACCTACGTTATACTTATGTACCCCTAATCTGCTGCCCCTAACACCGCCAACCCCTATATTATATTTATTAACCTCTAATCTGCCCCTCTCAACGTCGCCTCCACCTGCCTACACTTATTAACCCCTAATCTGCCGAGCGGACCTGAGCTCTACTATAATAAAGTTATTAACCCCTAATCCGCCTCACTAACCCTATAATAAATAGTATTAACCCCTAATCTGCCCTCCCTAACATCGCCGACACCTAACTTCAATTATTAACCCCTAATCTGCCGACCGGAGCTCACCGCTATTCTAATAAATGGATTAACCCCTAAAGCTAAGTCTAACCCTAACACTAACACCCCCCTAACTTAAATATAATTTTATTCTAACGAAATAAATTAACTCTTATTAAATAAATTATTCCTATTTAAAGCTAAATACTTACCTGTAAAATAAATCCTAATATAGCTACAATATAAATTATAATTACATTGTAGCTATTTTAGGATTAATATTTATTTTACAGGCAACTTTGTAATTATTTTAACCAGGTACAATAGCTAATAAATAGTTAAGAACTATTTAATAGTTACCTAGTTAAAATAATTACAAAATTACCTGTAAAATAAATCCTAACCTAAGTTACAATTAAACCTAACACTATACTATCATTAAATTAATTAAATAAAATACCTACAATTACCTACAATTAAACCTAAGACTACACTATCAATACATTAATTAAATACAATACCTACAAATAACTACAATGAAATAAACTAACTAATGTACAAAAAATAAAAAAAGAACTAAGTTACAAAAAATAAAAAAATATCTACAAACATAAGAAAAATATTACAACAATTTTAAACTAATTACACCTACTCTAAGCCCCCTAATAAAACAACAAAGCCCCCCAAAATAAAAAATGCCCTGCCCTATTCTATTCTGATCAGAACAGCCAATAGAATGCAAGCTCAATCTGATTGGCTGATTGGATCAGCCAATCGGAATGAACTAGATTCTGATTGGCTGATTCCATGAGCCAATCAGAATATTCCTACCTTAATTCCGATTGGCTGATAGAATCCTATCAGCCAATCGGAATTCGAGGGACGCCATCTTGGATGATGTCCCTTAAAGGAACCGTCATTCTGCAGACCTGCTATGTGAACTATATAGATATGTTCTATCCCAAGGCGAAGTAGGATAATGTGTCAGTTTATCCAATAGTTCTAAGTACCAAAGGGATTACGGACAGCTTGTGAAACAGTAAAATAAGTTCATCTAGTCGACCTGAGACCATTCTATGGCAGCTAAAACACAAAGAGCTGCAACTTACGGTCTCCAAACGAGAAGCTCATCCTATCCAAATTTTATGGACCATCCAGCTAGCTCTCTCAGACCTAGATTTGGAGTTTGGCGGTAGCCGTGAAAACCAGCGTTAGAGGCTCCTAACGCTGGTTTTAGGCTACCGCCGGTATTTGGAGTCACTCAAAATAGGGTCTAACGCTCACTTTTCAGCCGCGACTTTTCCATACCGCAGATCCCCTTACGTCAATTGCGTATCTTATCTTTTCAATGGGATCTTTCTAACTCCGGTATTTAGAGTCGTTTCTGAAGTGAGCGTTAGACATGTAACGACAAAACTCCAGCCGCAGGAAAAAAGTCAGTAGTTAAGAGCTTTCTGGGCTAACGCCGGTTTCTAAAGCTCTTAACTACTGTACTCTAAAGTACACTAACACCCATAAACTACCTATGTACCCCTAAACCGAGGTCCCCCCACATCGCCGACACTTGAATACATTTTTTTAACCCCTAATCTGCCGACCGCCACCTATGTTATCCTTATGTACCCCTAATCTGCTCCCCCTAACACCGCCGACCCCTGTATTATATTTATTAACCCCTAATCTGCTCCCCCTAACACCGCCGACCCCTGTATTATATTTATTAACCTCTAATCTGCCCCCCACAACGTCGCCGCCACCTGCCTACAATAATTAACCCCTAATCTGCCGACCGCAAAGCGCCGCCACCTACGTTATACTTATGTACCCCTAATCTGCTGCCCCTAACACCGCCAACCCCTATATTATATTTATTAACCCCTAATCTGCCCCTCTCAACGTCGCCTCCACCTGCCTACACTTATTAACCCCTAATCTGCCGAGCGGACCTGAGCTCTACTATAATAAAGTTATTAACCCCTAATCCGCCTCACTAACCCTATAATAAATAGTATTAACCCCTAATCTGCCCTCCCTAACATCGCCGACACCTAACTTCAATTATTAACCCCTAATCTGCCGACCGGAGCTCACCGCTATTCTAATAAATGGATTAACCCCTAAAGCTAAGTCTAACCCTAACACTAACACCCCCCTAACTTAAATATAATTTTATTCTAACGAAATAAATTAACTCTTATTAAATAAATTATTCCTATTTAAAGCTAAATACTTACCTGTAAAATAAATCCTAATATAGCTACAATATAAATTATAATTACATTGTAGCTATTTTAGGATTAATATTTATTTTACAGGCAACTTTGTAATTATTTTAACCAGGTACAATAGCTAATAAATAGTTAAGAACTATTTAATAGTTACCTAGTTAAAATAATTACAAAATTACCTGTAAAATAAATCCTAACCTAAGTTACAATTAAACCTAACACTATACTATCATTAAATTAATTAAATAAAATACCTACAATTACCTACAATTAAACCTAAGACTACACTATCAATACATTAATTAAATACAATACCTACAAATAACTACAATGAAATAAACTAACTAAAGTACAAAAAATAAAAAAAGAACTAAGTTACAAAAAATAAAAAAATATCTACAAACATAAGAAAAATATTACAACAATTTTAAACTAATTACACCTACTCTAAGCCCCCTAATAAAACAACAAAGCCCCCCAAAATAAAAAATGCCCTACCCTATTCTATTCTGATCAGAACAGCCAATAGAATGCAAGCTCAATCTGATTGGCTGATTGGATCAGCCAATCGGAATGAACTAGATTCTGATTGGCTGATTCCATCAGCCAATCAGAATATTCCTACCTTAATTCCGATTGGCTGATAGAATCCTATCAGCCAATCGGAATTCGAGGGACGCCATCTTGGATGATGTCCCTTAAAGGAACCGTCATTCTGCAGTTGGACGTCGCCGGAAGAAGATGGGTCCGCTGTGGAGGTCTTCAGGATGGAGCCGGTCGTCTTCGGATAAAGATAGAAGATGCCGCTTGGATCAAGATGGTTGCCGGTCCGGATCGCCTCTTCTTCCCGGATAGGATGAAGACTTTGGAGCCTCTTCTGGACCTCTTCAGCCACCGGATGATGGATCGCCAACCCCCGCTTGGGTTGGATGAAGATTTTGGAGCCAGGACGGATCGGTGATACCTGGTGAGGTGAAGACAAGGTAGGAAGATCTTCAGGGGCTTAGTGTTAGGTTTATTTAAGGGGGGTTTGGGTTAGATTAGGGGTATGTGGGTGGTGGGTTGTAATGTTGGGGGGGGGTATTGTATGTTTTTTTTTACAGGCAAAAGAGCTGAACTTCTTGGGGCATGCCCCACAAAGGGCCCTGTTCAGGGCTGGTAAGGTAAAAGAGCTTTTAACTTTAGTAATTTAGAATAGGGTAGGGCATTTTTTATTTTGGGGGTCTTTGTTGTTTTATTAGGGGGCTTAGAGTAGGTGTAATTAGTTTAAAATTGTTGTAATATTTTTCTTATGTTTGTAGATATTTTTTTATTTTTTGTAACTTAGTTCTTTTTTATTTTTTGTACTTTAGTTAGTTTATTTCATTGTAGTTATTTGTAGGTATTGTATTTAATTAATGTATTGATAGTGTAGTGTTAGGTTTAATTGTAGGTAATTGTAGGTATTTTATTTAATTAATTTAATGATAGGTATAGTGTTAGGTTTAATTGTAACTTAGGTTAGGATTTATTTTACAGGTAATTTTGTCATTATTTTAACTAGGTAACTATTAAATAGTTCTTAACTATTTAATAGCTATTGTACCTTTTTAAAACAATTACAAAGTTGCCTGTAAAATAAATATTAATCCTAAAATAGCTACAATGTAATTATAATTTATATTGTAGCTATATTAGGATTTATTTTACAGGTAAGTATTTAGCTTTAAATAGGAATAATTTATTTAATAAGAGTTAATTTATTTCGTTAGAATAAAATTATATTTAAGTTAGGGGGGTGTTAGTGTTAGGGTTAGACTTAGCTTTAGGGGTTAATCCATTTATTAGAATAGCGGTGAGCTCCGGTCGGCAGATTAGGGGTTAATAATTGAAGTTAGGTGTCGGCAATGTTAGGGAGGGCAGATTAGGGGTTAATAACTTTATTATAGTAGCGCTCAGGTCCGCTTGGCAGATTAGGGGTTAATTATTGTAGGTAGCTGGCTGCGACGTTGTGGGGGGCAGGTTAGGGGTTAATAAATATAATATAGGGGTCGGCGGTGTTAGGGGCAGCAGATTAGGGGTACATAAGGATAATGTAAGTAGCTGCGGTTTACGGAGCGGAAGATTAGGGGTTAAAAATAAAATGCAGGTGTCAGCGATAGCGGGGGCGGCAGATTAGGGGTTAATAAGTGTAAGGTTAGGGTTGTTTAGACTCGGGGTACATGTTAGGGTGTTAGGTGCAGACGTAGGAAGTGTTTCCCCATAGCAAACAATGGGGCTGCGTTAAGAGCTGAACGCGGCTTTTTTGCAGGTGTTAGGTTTTTTTTCAGCTCAAACAGCCCCATTGTTTCCTATGGGGGAATCGTGAACGAGCACGTTTTTGAGGCTGGCCGCTTGCGTAAGCAACTCTGGTATTGAGAGTTGAAGCTGCGTTAAAAATGCTCTACGCTCCTTTTTTGGAGCCTAACGCAGCCATTCTGTGGACTCTCAATACCAGAGTTATTTTTATGGTGCGGCCAGAAAAAAAGCCGGCGTTAGATTTTCGGGTCGTTACCGACAAAACTCCAAATCTAGCCGTCAGTGTCCGCTTGCCTACTCAAGGAGGCACAGACATATCGCTGCTCCTCCAGGAATGCACACTCTGCCGCCAAGAATGATACCAAGCCTGAAGAGCGTGTCTTCTCAGGAACGGGGTAATCTCTGTCATAGGATTCCTATTCAAATCTCTGCCCTCCGTTATTGTAGAGGCAGAAGTCTCCGGAACCGTCCTGCCGCTCCAGAGCTCAAACTCGTCAACGAGTATAGGCAAGTAGTGACCTCGGGCATCTGGTGCTTCGGTCTCGTTGTAGCGGCGAAGCTCTCTGCATAACACTTTTCCTCTCCCGTACACATCAGATGGAGGGATATCAACTGGCTTAGTAGTAGGTTGTTCCGTCCTAGGAGAAACGTCTAGGAATATCATGGTAGGGTTATTTGATTCCCCTTGTCTTTTTCTAGCAGAATCTCCGGTAGTGTAAGTGGCTTTAAGCACAGGATCAACTCCTACTTCAGCGGAGGGAGGTTGAGGGAAGACATGCTTCGTTACTAAAAGAGGGAGTTCCTTCCTAAAATCATTGAACAGTGTTTCCATAATGCAGTAGAACTCCTCCATGTCGGTAACAGCTCTAGCGTATTTGAAGAAGCCAAGCGAATAATATCTGTAAAATTGTAAGCTATTAGGCTCCTAGCGCGCCACGTGGGCATGAAGATGGCCGCTCCTCAGCTGTAGCTGCTTAAAAGATTTCGCCAGTGCAGGGTTCAAAGTGGGGTTTTTAGTAGCCTCCAGATGCGCACTCTAGTCCCCAGAGATTCCCCTTCACTTTTGAGGCAATGTACGTTTATCTGTGTAGTCTATAAACTATAAAATTCTAGATGACATACGGAGCTGTAGTTATGTGCGGCCGCTCGGCTCCAGAGCTAGCTCCGCCCCCTTCACGTTTTTTTTTAAAAATATTTAACGGCTTCTGGGGTCTCGTCCTCAGTTACCTTTTGGGGTGTGGTTGCACATTGTTGGAGAAGATTCTCTTCTCTTTCTTGGCATGGGAGTTATTTCCTTTGTTCTACTAGACCGGTTGGGTCTCGGTTAACTTGGCCTTCAGGGTTTCTTCTCACCCGGCGTTCTTTGGGGCTCTTTTGGGCCCTATTTATGGAGCTGTGTCCTATTTAGGGTTCTATAGAATCCTTCATGGATGTTTTCTCCTTTTTGGTGAATACAGCTGTTTGATCCCTTTCTTTAGTAAGGGGTTTGGTGTTGGGAGACTGTCAGTAACCGGTGTCTCTTGGAGGCTTTTGGCTCAGTCGAGTCTAGTTCCTGCAGTCTCTATCAAAGCTTATGGTCTATCTGTGGATCTGTGTCCTTGGGCTTTTTCCTTTTTAAAAAAAAATTCGGCTTTGGACGAAGCTGGGGTTTCTGGTGTAAGTGTTTTGGGCCTGGTGCCCTCAGAATGGGCCGCCGTTTGTACCCTCCCGTTTTAGCATTCAGTGTCCTCTATAGCTTGGGTATTGTTCTCCCAAAAGTAATGAATGCAGCTGTGGATTCTTTCCATTTATGAAGAAAAACATAAATTATGCTTACCTGATAATTTCCTTTTCTTCAGACGGAAAGAGTCCACAGCCCCCCGCCCGTTATTTTTCTGAAGGGTGTTGGTTATTTTTGTTCTTCTGGCACATTTTCATCCTATGCTTCTTCTACTGTTCCTTGTTCCTCAGGAAAATGACTGGGGGATGGGGGAAGTGGGAGAGGTATTTAAGCCTTTGGATGGGGTGTCTTTGCCTCCTCCTGTTGGCCAGGTTCAGAATTCCCAAAAGTAATGAATGCAGCTGTGGACTCTTTCTTTCTGAAGAAAAGGAAATTATCAGGTAAGCATAAAAATTTATTCAGCTCACCAAAGTAAGTGCTGTGTCAACAGTTATACTTCAGCTGCTCTCCAGTGCTTTGCCTTTGCTGTGATCTCATGAGATTTCACTTAAATCTCATGAGATTTCATAGAACTTAAATTGAATAGGAAAATAACATGACTGAGCCTGCACATGACAGATGCACACTCTCTAGCTTGTCCTGGGACAAGCATCGTTACTGACTGCTTAAAGTCTCTTAACAGTGGGTTAATACTTGTGGGTAAAATATCTTCCTTTTTTCTGTGTGTATTTACGTATGTATGTGTATATATGTGTATATATGTATGTATGTGTATATATGTATATATATATATATATATATATATAAATTAGAGTCAATGGGAAAGGCACTCCATATACAAATATAGCAACTTCCAGGGTGCACTTAAAAAAATCATCAAATATGCATATGGAAAAAAGGCACTCACTGGTTCAGAATAAAACATAACATTTAATAGTTTAAGTTAAGAATGCATGACGTTTCGGAGGCATTCCACCTCCTTTCTCAAATGCATGATACAAACAGTTTGAATGTACAAAAAGCAGTATAACACATACAATACCCCTTCACCTTAAATAACCCAGTGGCTTCTGATGGCGCCAAGCCGCGGCTCGCATGGTGCAGAACCGGAAGTCATGTGACCAAAAATTACGTCATCTACGTGAACCACGTAGTGACGCCGGTTGCCATGGTGACAACTGTTTGTTGTCTTACGATATGCACGGACAATGAGGAAGTGTCAATCCAATAGAATACAAGTACTCAACTCGAACATTGCGAAAAAAATCCTCTTGTCAATGTTGTAAAGTGCTATAGAATACTGCAGTTAGCCATAAAGCAGAATGCCAATGTATTAAAAACAACAAAGGTAATCGATCAAAAGTGATCGAATGTAATATAAAATATAAAAACATGAATATGGTGGACATGCAGCAACTTTTTAATAATACACTAGGTTTGTTTAGCTAATGGTAGACATATATGCAATACTATATTACCATCAATGATCAATTATATGAGAGATGGGAAAAAAACCTCATCATCAACCACCCCAAATCTTGGATAATAAATAGTATATACACACATGTCCACAACCAATTAATTTGTGTATTCTTAGTGTCTCCTGGAATATGGCAGAAAATACCTGAGGACTTATGAACTAAAAGTAATAGCGATAAAAAGTCATATTTAAAAGTCATTGATAATGGATATGATTTAAGATAGAATGAACAGTTATAATCCATATAGAGAGGTTAGGTCAACTCGCAGTATAGAATGGCGAGAAATCCAGCATAGTATTTAATCCCCTAGGTGCTATGGTATCCAAAGTATAAATCCATCTTGTCTCCATTCTTAGAAGTCATTGTTTTCTAACATAGCCAAATATATTGACCATCACCTTCAACCAGTTGTCAAGGACACATTCGCTTATTTACAGGATTCCCCTAGTCTAATCAAAATTTTGAGGGCTTTTGATTCCCTACAAGTTGATGACATCCTAGTCACCATGGACGTGGATAGCCTGTACACCTCCATCCCTCATGCGGGGGGTGTGCAGGCTGTCAGGTCCATGGTGGTGGGATCTCATCTGTATAAGGGACCTCCCATTGAGTTTTTGTTGGACCTTTTACAGATTTGTTTGGAAAAGAATTATTTTAAATTTGAAAGGGACTTCTACTTGCAGATCTCAGGGACTGCCACGTACGCTAACCTCTACATGTCCTGGTATGAGCATTTTTTAATGCGACCCCAGGACATAGTAGAGGTGGTGTATTATACGAGATATATTGATGACGTTTTTTTGATTTGGTGCGGGACCCCGGAAACCCTGATATCTTGGGTAAATGGCCTAAATAGTCTATCTAGCCCAATCAAATTTAAACTTGAGTATGACATTGATAAAGTACACTTTTTGGACCTTAATATTTTTAAGGTAATTGATAAAGAGGTGTGTAGATTTGGTACGTCCCTCTATACCAAGCCTACCGACCGCAATTCCTTATTAGATGCACGGAGCTATCATCCCACACACCAGAAGAAAGGGATAGTAGCCTCCCAGCTCACTCGGGTTCTGCGCAACAACACTGAGGCACAAAATAGAACAACACAACTAAATGAGATGTCAGAGAAATTGATTGTACGTGGATATGATAGAAAGATGGTTATGGACATTAAGGAAGGAGCCATAAAACGATTTGAGGACAATGTGATTAGAACAAAAGAAATAAATAATTCAGAGGAGAAGATCAACTTTATAACTACATTTGATCCAATGCACCAAAAAGTTGCTGGAGCAATTTCTAAACATTGGGACTTGGTGCAGATAAGTCTTTACCATTCGTGAAACAACAACATCCTAGAATGGTATACCGAAGAGCGAAAAACTTGCTAGTGAAAACGGATCCAACTAGGTGCTATGAGAATATTACTTGGCTAAAATCCAACAAAAAAGGCTGCTTTAAATGTGGTGACTGTGTCACGTGTGACAGCATGCTTAAAGGTGACACTTTCCAGCACCCACACACAAACAAGCGCTATAAAATCAAACACAGACTTTCATGCATGAGTACCCATGTGATTTACATGCTGATTTGCCCCTGTTCCCTTGTTTATATAGGGAAAACGGTCACTACATTTCGGGAGCGTATGGCCAATCATCGCTGTGCGATCAGGGAAGCCATCAAAAATGGCGACTCTGATCAGCCAGTAGCACGCCATTTCGCCAGACATAAACATGGTGTATCAAGTTTAAAAACCATGCTGATTGACCAAGTACCACCGTTGACAAGGGGAGGTGACAGGGGCAATCGACTTCTAAGAATGGAGACAAGATGGATTTATACTTTGGATACCATAGCACCTAGGGGATTAAATACTATGCTGGATTTCTCGCCATTCTATACTGCGAGTTGATCTAACCTCTCTATATGGATTATAACTGTTCATTCTATCTTAAATCATATCCATTATCAATTACTTTTAAATATGACTTTTTATCGCTATTACTTTTAGTTCATAAGTCCTCAGGTATTTTCTGCCATATTCCAAGAGACACTAAGAATACACAAATTAATTGGTTGTGGACATGTGTGTATATACTATTTATTATCCAAGATTTGGGGTTGTTGATGATGAGGTTTTTTTGCCATCTCTCATATAATTGATCATTGATGGTAATATAGTATTGCATATATGTCTACCATTAGCTAAACAAACCTAGTGTATAATTAAAAAGTTGCTGCATGTCCACCATATTCATGTTTTTATATTTTATATTACATTCGATCACTTATGATCGATTACCTTTGTTGTTTTTAATACATTGGCATTCTGCTTTATGGCTAACTGCAGTATTCTATAGCACTTTACAACATTGACAAGAGGATTTTTTTCGCAATGTTCGAGTTGAGTACTTGTATTCTATTGGATTGACACTTCCTCATTGTCCGTGCATATCGTAAGACAACAAACAGTTGTCACCATGGCAATCGGCGTCACTACGTGGTTCACGTAGATGACGTAATTTCCGGTCACATGACTTCCGGTTCTGCACCATGCGAGCCGCGGCTGCGGCTTGGCGCCATCAGAAGCCACTGGGTTATTTAAGGTGAAGGGGTATTGTATGTGTTATACTGCTTTTTGTACATTCAAACTGTTTGTATCATGCATTTGAGAAAGGAGGTGGAATGCCTCCGAAACGTCATGCATTCTTAACTTAAACTATTAAATGTTATGTTTTATTCTGAACCAGTGAGTGCCTTTTTTCCATATATATATATATATATATATATATATATATATATAAAGAAATAAGAAAGGCATATATAAAGAAATAAGAAAGGCACTCTCCGTATGATTTAGTTTAATAACTTTACTTAGATGAACGTTTTCGGGGTCACCCCCGTCCTCAGACCTTACAAGACAAGTGATATAGTGAACTATTTAAATGTTTACCTGGTGACGATCCTACCAGAGTCTGTGGCGTCCTCCTAGCACAACTGCGCATGCGCAAGAGTAAGTACAGAGGCCCTGGAGGTTCAAAAGAGTCACCAAGTCAAAAATCGTGAAAACATGTGAAAATAAAACAACAGTGATGACATAAAATATTAAAAACACAGAGCACAAGATCACTGAAATGGTAACTGATGGAAAATACTATGTTAATATGATGTAAACATACATGTATTAGTAAATGTATCAGGTAGACCTAAATGTTAAGATGCGGTGTATGGCGATATTGAAAGAGTAGTTATATGCAGAGGAGGTGTCAAGATTTCACATGGCACTCTTTATAGGGACAGCAAAAAACTCATAATATGCAGCTAGAGTGTTAAACACCAATGTATCCAGCAAATAACTTCTACCGCTGTTACGGCGACTGTTGCTAGGTAACCATATACAATGCTAGTTGAGCCACACTATCATCGTTTATGCATAAGTAAAACAGGTTGTTCTAAAGCAACAGAATTCAGCGCACATATCCCTCTTGCCACCATTTCGAAAACTGGCCATTCAGTAACCAGACGCACTGCTTTATAGGAACCATACTAGAAGAATCACACTGTTAGCCACCTGTTGTCCAGTCATCTTATACCACATATATACTAGGAAATTAACCGAGACTCTCTGAAACCAATAGGTAAATATTAATATAATACTCACATATTAATCAGCCCAAACTCTACAACACTGGCCATACAACATTACCTGCAATCCCCTCGGCACTCCAAAAGCCTCAAGTCTTCAATCATCATACAGATACCGCATAGTGTAGTACATCATATCTCAAAACAAAAGAGGTACCAAATCCTTACGTTGGTCCACCTGTCGATGTGGTACTACAACTATTGGAATATTGTCTCAAGATGAACTATTTCAAGTTTGAAACAAAATTCTATTTACAGATTTCGGGCACTGCGATGGGGTCCAATGTGTCCCCATCCTTTGCCAATCTGTATATGGCGGAGTTTGAGACCCTGGGCACTACGCTATTCAAGGATCCATGGGTATTATGTTTCCGTAGGTATATAGACGATCTATTCTTGATCTGGAGAGGGGAACAACAAGATCTAATATCTTGGTTCAATGAACTGAACCAGTCTAACAACAACCTCAAGTTCAAGATTACCCACAACAAACAAACAGTTGATTTCCTGGATTTAAGGATATACAGATCTGGTGATGGACTGAAGACCACACTATACCAAAAACCCACGGATAGGGATTCGATCCTCCGAGGAACAAGTTGTCACCCACCATTTTTGAAAAAGGCTTTGCCCAAGTCACAGTTCAAGAGGGTAACACGAAACAACAGTGACCAAGAGAACAAAATATTACAACTTGAGGAGATGAGGATGAAATTTGAGCAGCGGGGTTATAATAGACAACACCTGAACGTGGCTTTTGTTGAAGCTCATACTACTTCACAGAAGGAGGCTCTAAAGAAAACGATACCTGAGGCACCACCTAGGGAACGTTTGATATTGACGACCACCTTCACTCCGGATAAAGTCTCTCTACCGAACATACTACGAGAGCATTGGGATATTATTTCAACTGACAAAAGACTGCCTTGCGAGTCTATGGACTTTCCGATTGTTGGTTACAGGAGGGCGGCCTCCTTAAGAGATCATCTGATGCGACCCGATAATAGACTGAGCTACAAATCTAAAACATGGTTAGACACCACCAAAAATGGGTGCTTTCGATGTAGTGGATGCACCACATGCAGTGGGATGTCAGAGAAAATTTTTCACACATTGGTGGACCAACAGAAAATTTACAATTAGACACAGAGTCACATGCACTACAAACTACATCATATACATGATCCACTGTCCATGTGGCAAGTTCTATGTCGGCAAGACACAGGATGATGCCCGCACCAGAATGGCCAACCATAGGTCGGCCATTAGGGCAGCATTGGAGAATGGTAAATCTGACCAACCGGTAGCCAGACACTTTCTGCAGGCAAGACACAAAAATACTGATCTACGCTTCATTATCATTGATCATGTCCCACCCCTTGCGAGGGGTGGTGACAGAGGTAGGGTGCTTTTGCAGAGGGAAAGTCGATGGATTTTCACACTTGACACTCTGGTCCCTAAGGGGCTTAATGTCCATTTTGACATGCAATGCTTTTTGTGAAGTATGTATTATTGGAGAAAATTTGAATGTCCTAAATCTAAGTGTATCTAAATGTAGGATCGATTATGTAACATCTGGTAGAGTTATATGCATAGGTGTTTTAATACATGGTAACATAGATTTATGAATTTGACAACGTACTAGACTATACTGTGAGATGGGTACCCTTGTTTGGTTCAGGTATGAAGTTTTGTACCTTTGACTTAGTGGGAATACCAACATATGGGATTATCCAGGATTGGAGATGATATGACTATTAAGTATGCTGATTGTTGTTTAATAGTTGTTTGGTATAGTGATATTAGTATAAGTTGGTGTGGTGATTAATACCTGTTGGTATGCTTTGGACTTATGGCATGACATAAGCATATGGTGAGTTAATATGCAATAGTGGGATGAACTTGTGTATTTCTCCTACTTTGAATGTCTAAAAATTATTTTCCCTTTTTGGGGCCTTGGTGTCTGCACACTAATCATTTGGTACCTCTTTTGTTTTGAGATATGATGTACTACACTATGCGGTATCTGTAGGATGATTGAAGACTTGAGGCTTTTGGAGTGCCGAGGGGATTGCAGGTAATGTTGTATGGCCAGTGTTGTAGAGTTTATGCTGATTAATATGTGAGTATTATATTAATATTTACCTATTGGTTTCAGAGAGTCTCGGTTAATTTCCTAATATATATGTAGTATAAGATGACTGGACAACAGGTGGCTAACAGTGTGATTCTTCTAGTATGGTTACTGAATGGCGAGTTTTCGAAATGGTGGCAAGAGGGATTTGTGCGCTGAATTCTGTCGCTTTAGAACAACCTGTTTTATTTATGAATAAACGATGATAGTGTGGCTCTACTAGCATTGTATATGGTTACCTAGCAACAGTCGCCGTAACAGCGGTAGAAGATATTTGCTGGATACATTGGTGTTTAACACTCTAGCTGCATATTATGAGTTTTTTGCTGTTCCTATAAAGAGTGTCATGTGAAATCTTGACACCTCCTCTGCATATAACTACTCTTTCAATATCGCCATACACCGCATCTTAACATTTAGGTCTACCTGATACATTTACTAATACATGTTTTTTTACATCATATTAACATAGTATTTTCCATCAGTTACCATTTCAGTGATCTTGTGCTCTGTGTTTTTAATATTTTATGTCATCACTGTTGTTTTATTTTCACATGTTTTCACGATTTGTGACTTGGTGACTCTTTTGAACCTCCAGGGCCTCTGTACTTACTCTTGCGCATGCGCAGTTGCGCTAGGAGGACGCCACAGACTCTGGTAGGATCATCACCAGGTAAACATTTAAATAGTTCACTATATCACTTGTCTTGTAAGGTCTGAGGACGGGGGTGACCCCAAAAACGTTCATCGAAGTAAAGTTATTATACTAAATCATACGGAGAGTGCCTTTCTTATTTCTTTCTATATCAATGGTTTAAAGTGCACCCCGGAAGCTGGACTGAAGCAGTGAGTGTGGGATCCTGTTTGATATTTTTATATATATATATATATATATATATATATATATATATATATATATATATATATATATATATAGTATTTAGACTTCTTCATCTGTTTTCACATTTTTTTATGTTGCAGCCTTATACTAAAATGGATTAATTTTTTTTTTCTTCAATCTACTCTTCATACCCCATAAAGACAAAAAAACAGATTTTTGATCGCTTTGCAAATTTATTAAAAAGAAAAAACTGAAATATCACATTGACATTAGTATTCAGACCCTTTGCTATGACACCTTAAAATTTAGCTCATTTACATCCATTTTCTCTTGATCATCTTTGAGATGTTTCTACACTTTGATTGGAGATGAATTGGAAAGGAACAATATATAACAACATATCAGAGCAAAAACCAAGCCATGAGAATATATTTTAAAATCTGTAGAAATACAAAAGAAACAAGGGCGCCAAAATGACCTAGCTCAGTCTAAGCAGATAATTAGAGACCAACGTGGATGCACTCACATATCTGGTGCACCTCCAGGTCCTATAAACGCAAACTAAAACCACAGAATACTAGGACTCATGTAAACATCAAATATTCTTCGCCCTGGTAATGTAGGTCAAAGTGTAAAAAGCTGCAGAGTAGACATTGTTGCAGTTTGGACCGAAGGTGCCGGGCCTGTGGATCCCCCACATACCATGGAGGGGCCACCGCACTAACAGCTGTTTGAGAGGTATGGAAGAGCGGACAGAAGTCCACGAGATGACTGGTAGGCTAATGCTGAGGGAAGAGAATAGATCCACTGCCCAAGGTCTCAAGATGGAGATGCTATCTCCTCAGGTTTTGTGGCTTAAGTCTAAAAGTAACGGAGTATGGTTTGAACATGGGGACTTGTTAAACCTCCATATCCATCACAATCAGTCTCTGCCACAATGGTATATTAGCTTGTATTACTCTCCTTGAAAAGTGGGAGACACTGACCATTCCAGAACTGGAGTCCGATAGACTTTGGAGAGCAAGTCGCTATTTGAGCCTCTCAAGATGCCTCTGTTTGTAGAGTAATAGATCTGAGCTGCTAGTTAACTATATTAAGTCGTCGTTTAATTCAATATCCTCATTATATTTATATCCCACATGTTGTTTACTAATTATAATCTGTATAAATACAAAAGAAACAAGGGTGCCAAAATGGCCTAGCTGAGTCTATGCAGATAATTAGAGACCAACGTGGATGCACTCACATGCATGGGAACATAGTTATTTAGTTACTAAAAGTTATGTTTGTTAGCAGTGGCCCTTTACTTATACACTTGTCGTTAGAACAGGTTAAGATTATTTGTCGGCTAAAAATCTTAAACCTTAACAGGGCACCACACCCGATGTAGAAGCTTTGCTCAGAGCTACTGAAAGATAAATTGAAAGTATATAATGGAGGTTATCAACTAGGAATGATAGCCTTGGTGTTTGACAAATGTGAGCTAGATTACCGTGTTATTGCACAATTCCATATGATGTTTGCCTAACTGAGACACGGTAGTCACTCACACAGTTCGTAATATTTATCATGCGTTAATAAGGCTATGCTAGACCTAGTTATTATAGTGTTGCAATATCCTCTAATATTTTTGCAGATATCACCCAGTTTTAATAAGCATATAAAATATATATCCTGCTTTCTAGAAATGAACACCATAGTGTTTGACATAAATATACAACTTATATATTGTTTAACCCCTCCATTCTGATATTTTTATCTGTCTTTTTGTACATGGTGCACTGGGTGGTGACTCTTTTTTTAGCGGCTGAGGCAGTAGGGTTAGTTGTGCTCATATAATAACTCCTTTAGAATTAAATATTTTTTCTTACTTATTTTCCCAAATAGTATGGAATCACAATTTTAATTGGTACCCCTAACTTATTCAGTATTATGTTATTCATTAGCAGGGTGTGAGATTTGTAAGTTCTAGCTCCAATACATAAGTGTCACTTGTATTTACTCTACTATGCGTAATATTGGTATTAGAAGCTTCTAGAAAACTTTATATCTTAAGTTTGCTATTTTCCTCTTCTAGACAATCCAAAGCATATATTTATTTCATGTAATTAGCAAGAGTCCATGAGCTAGTGACGTACGGGATATACATTCCTACCAGGAGGGGCAAAGTTTCCCAAACCTCAAAATGCCTATAAATACACCCCTCACCACACCCACAAATCAGTTTTACAAACTTTGCCTCCTATGGAGGTGGTGAAGTAAGTTTGTGCTAGATTCTACGTTGATATGCGCTCCGCAGCAGGTTGGAGCCCGGTTTTCCTCTCAGCGTGCAGTGAATGTCAGAGGGATGTGAGGAGAGTATTGCCTATTTGAATTCAATGATCTCCTTCTACGGGGTCTATTTCATAGGTTCTCTGTTATCGGTCGTAGAGATTCATCTCTTACCTCCCTTTTCAGATCGACGATATACTCTTATATATACCATTACCTCTACTGATTCTCGTTTCAGTACTGGTTTGGCTTTCTACTACATGTAGATGAGTGTCCTGGGGTAAGTAAGTCTTATTTTCTGTGACACTCTAAGCTATGGTTGGGCACTTTTATATAAAGTTCTAAATATATGTATTCAAACATTTATTTGCCTTGACTCAGGATGTTCAACGTTCCTTATTTCAGACAGTCAGTTTCATATTTGGGATAATGCATATGAATAAATCAATTTTTTTCTTACCTTAAAATTTGACTTTTTTCCCTGTGGGCTGTTAGGCTCGCGGGGGCTGAAAATGCTTCATTTTATTGCTTCATTCTTGGCGCAGACTTTTTTGGCGCAAATTTTTTTTTTCTGTTTCCGGCGTCATACGTGTCGCCGGAAGTTGCGTCATTTTTGACGTTTTTTGTTGCGCCAAAAGTGTTGGCGTTCCGGATGTGGCGTCATTTTTGTCGCCAAAAGCATTTAGGCGCCAAATAATGTGGGCATCTTTTTTGGCGCTAAAAAATATGGGCGTCACTATTGTCTCCACATTATTTAAGTCTCATTATTTATTGCTTCTGGTTGCTAGAAGCTTGTTCACTGGCATTTTTTCCCATTCCTGAAACTGTCATTTAAGGAATTTGATCAATTTTGCTTTATATGTTGTTTTTTCTATTACATATTGCAAGATGTCCCAGATTGACACTGAGTCAGAAGATACTTCTGGAAAAACGCTGCCTGGTGCTGGATCGACCAAAGTTAAGTGTATCTGCTGTAAACTTGTGATATCTGTTCCTCCAGCTGTTGTTTGTAATGAATGTCATGACAAACTTGTTAATGCAGATAATATTTCCTTTAGTAATGTTACATTACCTGTTGCTGTTCCGTCAACATCTAATACTCAGAGTGTTCCTGTTAACATAAGAGATTTTGTTTCTAAATCTATTAAGAAGGCCATGTCTGTTATTCCTCCTTCTAGTAAACGTAAAAGGTCTTTTAAAACTTCTCATTTTTCAGATGAATTTTTAAATGAACATCATCATTCTGATTCTGATAATGGTTCCTCTGGTTCAGAGGATTCTGTCTCAGAGGTTGATGCTGATAAATCTTCATATTTATTCAAAATGGAATTTATTCGTTCTTTACTTAAAGAAGTCTTAATTGCATTAGAAATAGAGGATTCTGGTCCTCTTGATACTAAATCTAAATGTTTAAATAAGGTTTTTAAATCTCCTGTAGTTATTCCAGAAGTTTTTCCTGTCCCTGATGCTATTTCTGAAGTAATCTCCAGGGAATGGAATAATTTGGGTAATTCATTTACTCCTTCTAAACGTTTTAAGCAATTATATCCTGTGCCATCTGACAGATTAGAGTTTTGGGACAAAATCCCTAAAGTTGATGGGGCTATCTCTACTCTTGCTAAACGTACTACTATTCCTACGGCAGATAGTACTTCCTTTAAGGATCCTTTAGATAGCAAGATTGAATCCTTTCTAAGAAAAGCTTACTTATGTTCAGGTAATCTTCTTAGACCAGCTATATGTTTAGCGGATGTTGCTGCAGCTTCAACTTTTTGGTTAGAAGCTTTAGCGCAACAAGTAACAGATCATAATTCTCATAGCATTGTTAATCTTCTTCAACATGCTAATAACTTTTATTTGTGATGCCATCTTTGATATCATTAGAGTTGATGTCAGGTATATGTCTCTAGCTATTTTAGCTAGAAGAGCTTTATGGCTTAAAACTTGGAATGCTGATATGTCTTCTAAGTCAACTTTGCTTTCCCTTTCTTTCCAGGGTAATAAATTATTTGGTTCTCAGTTGGATTCTATTATCTCAACTGTTACTGGAGTGAAAGGAACTTTTTTACCACAGGATAAAAAATCTAAAGGTAAATTTAGGTCTAATAATCGTTTTCGTTCCTTTCGTCACAATAAGGAACAAAAGCCTGATCCTTCACCCACAGGAGCGGTATCAGTTTGGAAACCATCTCCGGTCTGGAATAAATCCAAGCCTTTTAGAAAACCAAAGCCAGCTCCCAAGTCCACATGAAGGTGCGGCCCTCATTGCAGCCCAGCTGGTAGGGGGCAGATTACGTTTTTTCAAAGAAATTTGGATCAATTCAATTCACAATCTTTGGATTCAGAACATTGTTTCAGAAGGGTACAGAATTGGCTTCAAGATAAGGCCTCCTGCAAAGAGATTTTTTCTTTCCCGTGTCCCAGTAAATCCAGCGAAAGCTCAAGCATTTCTGAAATGTGTTTCAGATCTAGAGTTGGCTGGAGTAATTATGCCAGTTCCAGTTCTGGAACAGGGGCTGGGGTTTTATTCAAATCTCTTCATTGTACCAAAGAAGGAGAATTCCTTCAGACCAGTTCTGGATCTAAAAATATTGAATCGTTATGTAAGGATACCAACATTCAAAATGGTAACTATAAGGACTATCCTGCATTTTGTTCAGCAAGGGCATTATATATCCACAATAGATTTACAGGATGCATATCTGCATATTCCGATTCATCCAGATCACTATCAGTTTCTGAGATTCTCTTTCCTAGACAAGCATTATCAGTTTGTGGCTCTGCCGTTTGGCCTAGCAACAGCTCCAAGAATTTTTACAAAGGTTTTCGGTGCCCTTCTGTCTGTAATCAGAGAACAGGGTATTGTGGTATTTCCTTATTTGGACGATATCTTGGTACTTGCTCAGTCTTCACATTTAGCAGAATCTCATACGAATCGACTTGTGTTGTTTCTTCAAGATCATGGTTGGAGGATCAATTTACCGAAAAGTTCATTGATTCCTCAAACAAGGGTAACCTTTCTGGGTTTCCAGATGGATTCAGTGTCCATGACTCTGTCTTTAACAGACAAGAGACGTCTAAAATTGATCTCAGCTTGTCGAAACCTTCAATCACAATCATTCCCTTCGGTAGCCTTATGCATGGAAATTCTAGGTCTTATGACTGCTGCATCGGACGCGATCCCCTTTGCTCGTTTTCACATGCGACCTCTTCAGCTCTGTATGCTGAACCAGTGGTGCAGGGATTACACAAAGATATCTCAATTAATATCTTTAAAACCGATTGTACGACACTCTCTGACGTGGTGGACAGATCACCATCATTTAGTTCAGGGGGCTTCTTTTGTTCTTCCGACCTGGACTGTAATTTCAATAGATGCAAGTCTGACAGGTTGGGGAGCTGTGTGGGGGTCTCTGACAGCACAAAGGGTTTGGGAATCTCAGGAGGTGAGATTACCAATCAATATTTTGGAACTCCGTGCAATTTTCAGAGCTCTTCAGTCATGGCCTCTTCTAAAGAGAGAATCGTTCATTTGTTTTCAGACAGACAATGTCACAACTGTGGCATACATCAATCATCAAGGAGGGACTCACAGTCCTCTGGCTATGAAAGAAGTATCTTGAATACTGGTATGGGCGGAATCCAGCTCCTGTCTAGTTTCTGCGGTTCATATCCCAGGTATAGACAATTGGGAAGCGGATTATCTCAGTCGCCAAACGTTACATCCGGGCGAATGGTCTCTTCACCCAGAGGTATTTCTTCAGATTGTTTAAATGTGGGGACTTCCAGAAATAGATCTGATGGCTTCTCATCCAAACAAGAAACTTCCCAGGTATCTGTCCAGATCCAGGGATCCTCAGGCGGAAGCAGTGGATGCATTGTCACTTCCTTAGAAGTATCATCCTGCCTATCTCTTTCCGCCTCTAGTTCTTCTTCCAAGAGTAATCTCCAAGATTCTGAAGGAATGCTCGTTTGTTCTGCTGGTGGCTCCAGCATGGCCTCACAGGTTTTGGTATGCGGATCTTGTCCGGATGGCCTCTTGCCAACCGTGGACTCTGCCGTTAAGACCAGACCTTCTGTCGCAAGGTCCTTTTTTCCATCAGGATCTCAAATCCTTAAATTTAAAGGTATGGAGATTGAACGCTTGATTCTTAGTCAAAGAGGTTTCTCTGACTCTGTGATTAATACTATGTTACAGGCTCGTAAATCTGTATCTAGAAAGATATATTATAGAGTCTGGAAGACTTACATTTCTTGGTGTCTTTCTCATCATTTTTCCCGGCATTCTTTTAGAATTCCGAAAATTTTGCAGTTTCTTCAGGATGGTTTGGATAAAGGTTTGTCTGCAAGTTCCTTGAAAGGACAAATCTCTGCTCTTTCTGTTCTTTTTCACAGAAAGATTGCTAATCTTCCTGATATTCATTGTTTTGTACAAGCTTTGGTTCGTATAAAACCTGTCATTAAGTCAATCTCTCCTCCTTGGAGTTTGAATTTGGTTCTGGGAGCTCTTCAAGCTCATCCGTTTGAACCTATGCATTCGCTGGATATTAAATTACTTTCTTGGAAAGTTTTGTTTCTTTTGACCATCTCTTCTGCTAGAAGAGTTTCTGAATTATCTGCTCTTTCTTGTGAGTCTCCTTTTCTGATTTTTCATCAGGATAAGGCAGTGTTGCGAACTTCTTTTAAATTTTTACCTAAGGTTGTGAATTCTAACAACATTAGTAGAGAAATTGTGGTTCCTTCATTGTGTCCTAATCCTAAGAATTCTAAGGAGAGATCATTGCATTCTTTGGATGTAGTTAGAGCTTTGAAATATTATGTTGAAGCTACTAAGAATTTCTGAAAGACTTCTAGTCTATTTGTTATCTTTTCCGGTTCTAGGAAAGGTCAGAAGGCCTCTGCCATTTCTTTGGCATCTTGGTTAAAATCTTTAATTCATCTTGCTTATGTTGAGTCGGGTAAAACTCCGCCTCAAAGGATTACAGCTCATTCTACTAGGTCAGTTTCTACTTCCTGGGCGTTTAGGAATGAAGCTTCGGTTGATCAGATTTGCAAAGCAGCAACTTGGTTTTCTTTGCATACTTTTACTAAATTCTACCATTTTGATGTGTTTTCTTCTTCTGAAGCAGTTTTTGGTAGAAAAGTACTTCAGGCAGCTGTTTCAGTTTGATTCTTCTGCTTATAATTTCAAGTTTTTTTCATTATAAGATTTAAACTTTATTTTGGGTGTGGATTATTTTCAGCGGAATTGGCTGTCTTTATTTTATCCCTCCCTCTCTAGTGACTCTTGCTGGGAAGATCCACATCTTGGGTAGTCATTATCCCATACGTCACTAGCTCATGGACTCTTGCTAATTACATGAAAGAAAACATAATTTATGTAAGAACTTACCTGATAAATTCATTTCTTTCATATTAGCAAGAGTCCATGAGGCCCACCCTTTTTGTGGTGGTTATGATTTTTTTGTATAAAGCACAATTATTCCAATTCCTTATTTTTTATGCTTTCGCACTTTTTTCTTGTCACCCCACTTCTTGGCTATGCGTTAAACTGATTTGTGGGTGTGGGGAGGGGTGTATTTATAGGCATTTTGAGGTTTGGGAAACTTTGCCCCTCCTGGTAGGAATGTATATCCCGTACGTCACTAGCTCATGGACTCTTGCTAATATGAAAGAAATGAATTTATCAGGTAAGTTCTTACATAAATTATGTTTTTCCGTCCATAAGGCAGGGAGATTCCACAACTTCATTCCTTACTGTTGGGAAATACAACACCTGGCCACCAGGAGGAGGCAAAGACACCCCAGCCAAATGCTTAAATATCCCTTCCACTTCCCCTATCCCCCAGTCATTCTTTGACTTTCTTCACTATAAGAGGTAGCAGAGAAGTGTCAGAAGATTTGGATAGTCCTGTAATGGGTATGTTCCCTTTAAGAAATGACTGGAGTTTTAAGTAATCATTTCAACCTCTCAGTGAGAGTATTGATGAAAGTTAGAGTCTGGAGATGCAGGGAAAGATTTTCTGTGAACCAATCCAGACTGTCGCTAACAGCTACTGAGCAGTCAGTGTTGACGAGTTTCACTGCTTGCTGTTACACACTCAAGTCCATGTCAGAAGCTCTGCTGCAAGACTGTCACACTTGGGAGGCTGTGCCTGTTCCACAGCATGGATCCTGGAGGGTAAGACCGTTTTTTATATATACACTTTAAAACGCTATATAGGGTCACAGTGTGGCTCCTTTATACCTCAATAGCATCAAGGGTTAATATCTCCTTCAGGGAGATTATTTGAACAGCTTGGGGATTTATATCTGCTTAAAGTGAGTTTTTTTTTTTTTTTTTGGCAGGGCTCTTAGACTGTGACTTTTGGCTTGGTTTCCCTTTCGATTTTGAAGTGTTGCGCAGCTCATAATAGCTTAGCTCCTTTTTTCATAGCAGGGGAAGTCCTGTCTTAAGCACCACGTGACCGGATGCGGTTTCTTTCATTTCCTAAGTTCCTGCTGCAGACATCATTCCTGAGGAGAGCATTTTCACTGTTAGCTGCCTGGGTCTAGGAGGTGGTGAGTGCCCCAGCCATTGGGAGTATTAAGGTGCTGTTTTTTAAATAAGAACGTTTCTTTTTGTTTGTCCTTCTGTGGGTATATACAAAACTATGGATGACTCTGATACTATATTAGAAGGTTCACTGTTCTAAAGTCTAAGAAGGGAGACAAGCCTGCTAATACTCATAGCGCTATTACCCCTTCTGAGCCGTCTACTTCTCAGGAATCTGGGTCCAGAGAAATTACTACCCTTTCTACATTACCCACTCCACAAGCAGTTCCTCGTGGCTCAACTAATCCTCCATCTGGAAGCGGCCTTTTTCAAGCTGACTTTACCACGCAGTTGCAATCAACGGTGTCTTCGGCCCTGAGTGCCTTACCTGGCTCTAACAAACACAAGAGAAAGGTTAAACATAGTTCTCCTGACCTAGAGTCATCTAAATGTCTATTGGATTTAGCTACTATATCCAAGCTATCCAAGGATGAATTAACCTCTGTAGCTTCAGAGGGTGAACTTTCTGAGTCGGAGACTTCAGTTTCTAAACTTCCTTCAGCAGAGGAACCCTCCTTTAGAACTTCCTTTTCCCCCTCGTCTACTTTTAAAAAAAAATTCTGGATACCTGACTCTCAATTAGATTTATAGGGCTCCATCCCTAAGATTGATGGTGTTATCTCTACACTGGCTAGGCATACTATTATCCCTCTGGAGGATAGTTCATCTTTTAGAGAGCCTATGGATAAGAAAATGGAATCTTTTCTGAGGAAGTTGTTTCAACATACATTTTTATTTCACCTGGCAGCAGCTTTAGTCGCAGTTGCTGGAGCAGCTACCTACTGGTGCGACACTCTGTCGGAGCTCATTGAGGTGTAGACTCCCCTTGAGGATATTCAGGAGAGGATTAAAGCACTGAGAATTGCTAACTTCTTCATCTGTGGCGCGAATATACAGATTATTCGCATAAATGCAAAGGCTGCTGGCTTTGCGGTTCTAGCCTGCCGGGCTCTCTGGTTGAAGTCTTGGTCTGCGGATATGACTTCTAAATCCACACTCCTTTCTCTTCCCTTCAATGGGAAGATTTTATTCGGTCCAGGGCTGAACTCCATTATCACTACGGTTCCCGGAGGGAAAGGTGCCTTCCTACGGCAAGATAAGAAGAATAGGCCTAAGGGACGGCAACTGTCTAATTTTTGTTCCTTTCGTGCTGACACAAGTCACAACGACAGCAGTCCTTTTCCAAGAACGAGCATCCCAAGAGTACTTGGAAGCCGGCTCACTTGGAAGCCCTTCATGCCAATATGTTCGCCCACCGCGAACATATTGGCATGAAGGGGCGGCCCCCGATCCGGGATCAGATCGAGTAGGGGGCAGACTGTCTCTTTTTTTCAGATGCTTGGTTTCAGGACGTACAGGACCCTTGGGTCTTGGAGGTTGTATCTCAAGGATACAGAATAGGATTCAAGTCTCATCCACCCAGGGGCAGATTCCTACTCTCCAGTCTGTCTACAAGACCAGAAACGAGGGCTGCCTTAGGTTGCGTACAGGATCTCTCCTCTCTAGGAGTAATTGTCCTGGTACCTACAGCAGAAAGAGTTTTGGGGTTTTATTCAAACCTTTTCGTGGTTCCAAAGAAGGAGGGAACTTTTCGTCCAATTCTGGTCCTAAAGTGCCTAAACAAGTTTCTGAGTGTTCCCTCTTTCAAGATGGAGACAATACGGTCAATCCTTCCTCTAGTTCAGAAAGGACAGTTTATGCATACCTTCACATCCCGATTCACAGGGAACATTTTCAATTCCTGAGGTTTGCTTTTCTGGACCAGCACTTCAAGTTCATAGTTCTTCTGTTTGGCCTAGCTACTGCTCCAAGGATATTTACAAAGGTTCTGGTGGCTCTTCTAGCCGTTGCCAGAACACAAAGATAAACTTGGAAAAGAGTTCTCTTACTCCAAGCACAAGGATTCATTTTCTGGGAACTATAATAGACTCGATATCCATGAAAATATTCCTCACAGATCAGAGATGTTGCATGCTAACTTCTGCATGTCTTGCCCTCCATGCCTCCTCAAGTCCCTCAGTGGCTCAGTGTATGGAGGTAATCGGACTCATGGTGTCCTGCATAGACATCATTCCTTTTGTCAGATTCCATCTCAGATCCTTACAACTATGCATGCTGAGACAATGAAAGGGAAACCATTCAGATCTGTCTCAACAGATTGTGCTGGATAGCCTGTCGAGAGGGCCACTTTCCTGGTGGCTCTGTCCAAATCATCTGTTTCAAGGCACGTGCTTTTTGAGACCGTCTTGGGCGATTGTGACTACAGACGCAAGCCTTTCCGGCTGGGGAGCCATTTGGGGTGCCAAGAAGGCACAAGGACTATGGACTCAGGAGGAGTCCTCCCTTCCAATAAATATTTTGGAACTCCGGGCAATCTTCAATGCCTTGAAGACTTTGCCCCTTCTGGATTTGTCCCAGTTTATCAGATTCCAATCAGACAATATAACCTCGGTTGCCTATATCAACCAATAGGGGGGGCGAGAAGTTCCTTGGCGATGAGAGAAGTATCTCAGATACTAGAGTGGGCGGAGACTGATACGCTGTCAGTGATCCACATTCCGGGTGTGGACAACTGGGACGAAAACTTCCTCCGCAGGCAATCCTTTCACCCAGGGGAATTTTCTCTTCACCCCGAGGTGTTTGCAGAAATATGCAGCAAGTGGGGGACACCGTAGCTAGATCTCATGGCATCCCGCCTCAATACCAAGCTACCCAGGTATGGGTTGAGGTCAAGGGATCCTCAGGCAGAACTGATAGATGCCCTATCAGTACCATGGAGGTTCAGACTCTTATATCTTTTCCCTCCATTACCGCTTCTCCCTTGTGTGGTGGATCGCATCAAGCAGGAGCGAGCATCTGTGATTCTGATTGCTCCGTCGTGGCCGCGAAGGACGTGGTTTGCGGATCTGGTGGGGATGTCCTCATCTCCTCAGTGGAGGATATCTTGTCGCAGAGATCTGCTGATACAGGGTTCCTTCATTCATCAAAAATTATTTTCTCTGATGCTGACTGCGTGGAGATTTAACACTTAGTCTTAGCCAAAAGAGGGTTCTCTGAGAGTGTTATAGACACTCTGGTTCAAGCTCGTAAGCCAGTTACTCGTCATATCTACCATAAAATGTGGAGGACTTACTTGTACTGGTGTGAAGAGCGTGGCTTTTCTTAGCATGAGGTTAAGGTTGCCAGAATTTTATCTTTTCTCCAGGATAGACTGGAGAAGGGTCTGTCTGCTAGTTCCCTGAAGGGACAGATATCGGCCCTGTCGGTGTTACTGCACAAAAGATTGGCTGAGCTTCCGGATTTGCAGTTCTTTGTTAAGGCTCTGGCTTGGATTAGACCCGTGTTTAGATCTGGGGCTCCGCCTTGGAGCCTCAATCTTGTTCTTAGTGTTTTGCAGCAGGCTCTGTTTGAGCCTATGCATACTGTTGACATTAAATTGCTATCTTGGAAGATTCTTTTTTTGTTGGCTATTGCCTCTGTGCGCAGAGTTTCATAGATTTCTGCTTTGCAATGTCAAGCCCCTTATCTGTTTTTTCATGATAAGGAGGTTTTACGCACTAAACTAGGGTTCCTCCCTAAGGTGGTGTTGAATCGTAACATTAATCAAGAAATTGTTATGCCTTCCTTGTGTCCTAATTGTTCTTCAGCGAAGGAACGTTTGCTTCACAATCTAGATGTGGTTTGTGCCTTGAAGTTCTATCTTCAGGCTACTAAGGAATTCAGAGAATCTTCCTCTTTGTGATCTATGTGGGGAAGTGTAAGAGGCAGTAGGCTACTACGACTTCTCTATCTTACTGGTTGAGGAGTGTCATCCGCTTAGCTTAAGAGACGACAGCCTCCTGAGAGGGTAATGGCTCATTCCACTAGAGCAGTGACTTCCTCTTGTGCTTTTAAGAACGAAGCCTCAATGGATCAGATTTGTAAGGCGGCTACCTGGTCCACCTTACACACTTTTTCTAAATTTTACAAGTTTGATGCGTTTGCTTCGGGTGAAGCAGCTTTCGTGAAATTTTTTTTGCAGCCTTTGGTGCCCTCAGAATAGGGTCCGCCTCTTTTTTCTGTTCCCTCCCGTTATTCATTCAGTGTCCTCTGGAGCTTTGGTATAGTTTTCCCAATAGTTAGAAATGAAGTCGTGGACTCTCCCTGCCTTATGGAAGGAAAACATTTTATGCTTACCAGATAAATTCCTTTCCTCCCTGGCAGGGAGAGTCCACGACCCCGCCCATAATTTATTTTTTTGATGGGCGGCTTCCTTTTTATATTATTTCTTCTGGCACCTTTTATACCCTGATGTTTCTCCTACTTTTCCTTGTTCCTTTAGCAGAATTACTGGGGGATAGGTGAAGGGATATTTAAGCCTTTGGCTGGGGTGTCTTTGCCTCCTCCTGGTGACCAGGTGTTGTATTTCCCAACTCTAAGGAATGAAGTCGTGGACTCTCCCTGCCAGGAAGGAAAGGAATTTATCTGGTAAGCATAAATTATGTTTTTCTTTGCTACTAACTTCTCTAACTTATGTGTATTGTGTCTACAATAATTTGTTATTCATATTATAAAATAAGAAAATGGAGATTCACCATTTGAGACCCAAGAGTGGTCTCCTATTGTCCAGGACTGCCTCCTGCAGCATATCATTTTTTATTAGTTTTGGGAGGTCCAAGAGTGGCCTCATGGGTCATTTAGAAGGCATATAGTCGGACTGGCAAAAATAACGTTTAATACTACTCCTGCAAATTGTCATATGAACATGCTATGTATATCTTGCCTAGCTTCTATTGGTTGTATAGACTTCAATGACATATATTGTTTATGTGCCTTAAAGGGACACTGAACCCAAATTTTTTCTTTTGTGATTCAGATAGAGCATGCAATTTTAAGCAACTTTCTAATTTATTCCTATTAGCAAATGTTCTTCATTCTCTTGGTATCTTTATTTGAAAAGCAAGAATGTAAGTTTAGATGCCGGCCCATTTTGGTGAACAACCTGGGTTGTTCTTGCTAATTGGTTGATAAATTCATCCACCAATAAACAAGTGCTGTCCAAGGTTCTGGACTTTCTTTTTCAAATAAATATAGCAAGAGAACGAAGAGAAATTGATAATAGGAGAAAATTGCTTAAAACTGCATGCTGTATCTGAATCACAAAAGAAAAAATTTGGGTTCAGTGTCCCTTTAAATTGAATCTCAATAAAAATATTTAAAAAAAAACACAAAACATATCTATCCAAATAAAAAAATGTATGCAGTTGGTCCGAACATAGCGTCATTTGCAGAGCTTTGTTTTGCATACGTTTATAGGCAAATGATTGGTGTTTGATGAGGAAATTAGAGGTCACAGAGACACTTAATTGAGGACCTGTGATCTTAGGTTGTAATTTTCCAGGAATTATTGAGTTACAGTAAATTCTTGTGTTTCCAGTTGTGTTTGTTTTCCTTGCCGTGTAGGGTCTTTAACAAAGACCTTTAGCCTGACATAACGTTGATGTGAATGGGCTTTGGAGATGTGTTTTTGTGCTATTTGTGGATTTCCATTTGAACTGCTGCTTACTATTCATTGCTGAAAAGCCGAACATGCAAGGGCACATACACAAGGCTCCTTCTGAGTCTTAATACAAAGAACACTCCTTACATAAGACTTGATTGCCTGAGACATTCCGAGCTTTCACGTTTTGTGTAGCACATTGTAGCATATCCATGTTTGGCCAGGCCTCTGTATATAGAACAAGGTGTTTTTAAATTTTTGTTAATCTTTTTTTTTTCCCATTTAACACTTTAGATTATTTTTGATTCCTTCACTTTGTATATATTAAATTAATTTATCTCTATTTCTTAGTTTCAAGCCCAATTCCTGTATTATTTAGCTTGCTGTTTTGTAGTATTTCCCTGGTATATAGACGAACAGTGATGGGAAATTATGTGCATATACTATATGCTGTGATAAATAACATTTTAAAAAATAGATTTTTAATTGTCTAAAGTAAAAAAAAAAAAAAAAAAAAATGCATTACTCCCACCAAAAATGTATCTAAACATAGACCGTGTACAAATGTCCAACTAGGACTGCACAAAATAACTCAATTTTTTAAACACATGTAAGGAAACTTTTATCTTACGATCTTGTCAACTTCAATCACATGAACATTAACTGCATAAAGTAAACTGGGCTTTATCACAAAACTAAACCTGTGAATGGATACTTGTCATCTAAAAGAAATTATACATAAACATCAGAATATTACAGCTACACAAGCTGCTAATTTAGGCAATCAGAAATGCAAATTTCTACAATTAAGGACATGGATTAGCAAACCGTTTTCAGGTCTAGGAATAATTGTACCTGGAGCTCAATAGAAAACACATTACAGAGCGAAGGGATAATAGAGTAGGGGAAAAGCAGATGAAAAGAGTGATTATAGCATTGGCAGAAATAATATTTAAGTTGAAATAGGCAAAGCACAGCATTTCTGTAGTACGGTTTGGATTTGAAGGGTTATACTTTTACTTGGGTACAGGTTTATATTTCTGATCAAAACAGAAAACTCTTGTGTGGCTATTGCTGGTTGTTATGGAAACAGGATGCTTGTCATAGAAATTATGTAATAATTGGCTTACTCTGAGCAGAATGAATGAAGCTTAGTTCCACTGTGAAACCTACATAGTATTATCTGAGGTTTTTTTTGTCTCATACCTTTTATTAAATTGTACATTGTGAGGTGTGCAATAATGAAATGTGTGGCTGAGATACAGCTATGTATTGAAAGCAATAAGCATAAATTGAATATGAGGGGAGGCCCTTTTTATTAGCAGTAACATGAAAACTGCTGCAGAAAGCACAGAATTTCTTCAGAAATTAAATGTAAAGTTGTCAGTTTAAATTAGTCTTAGACTGTGTTATTTTGGAAAATCTGAAAGATTTAATTGAAAAATGAATAAATAATTATGATATATTTGTTTGCCAGGGAAATAAAGTCCTCCCATATGAAGTGTTTATATTAAAACAAGTTTTGTTGTATTGTTTTTTTTCATCTTGTATTTGAGTTAAAGGGACAGTCTACACCAGAATTTTTATTATTTAAAAAGATAGATAATCCCTTTATTACCCATTCACCAGTTTTGCATAACCAACACAGTTATATAAATGTATGTTTTACCTCTGTGATTACCTTATATCTAAGCCTCTGCAGACTGCCCCCTATCTATGTGCTTTTGACAGACATGCAGTTTAGCCAATCAGTGCAGTCTCCTAAATAACTCAACAGGAGTGAGCACAATGTTAACTATATGACACACATGAGCTAGTACTGTCTAACTGTGAAAAACTTTCCAAATGCTCTGAGCTAGGAGGCGGTTTCAATGGTTTAGAAATCAGTTTGAATCTACCTAGGTTTAGCTTTTAAAAAATACCACCAAGGGAACAAAGCAAATTTGTTGATAAAAGTAAATTGGAAAGTTGGTTAAAATTGCATGCCCTATCTGAATCATGAAAGTTTAGTTTTGACTTTACTGTCCCTTTAACTGTAGGGATTCTCTTTTTTTTGAGGAAAAGGAAAAAAAGAGCAAAATAAATAAATATTTTGAAAACATTTTTACTTTACACAATTGAGCATTTTATATTACAGTCTAAAAGTTTTTGCTGTCATTTTAGCTAAAAGAGGCCAAGCGCTAAGATTCAATAAAACACAAAGACGACATTGGAGCAAGAGTACAGTCAGTGGCCTACATTCTCTAACCATCTCTCCAACCTTTGTAGTCGTATCAATTATTTATTCTATAAAAATCCATTTTCTAAATCAGTGATGGATAACTTCCTTGCACATGCGGATCACAGATCAATATTTTAGAAACCTTAAGGGGATATGAATTCAGATAGAGCATGCAATTTTAAACAACTTTCTGATTTGCTTTTATTCTATAATTTGCTTTTTTCTCTTGCTATCCTTTGTAGAAAAACATACCTAGGTAGGACCAGGAGCAGCAAACACTACTGGGAGCTAGCTGCTGATTTGTGGCTGGACATTTATGGCACTTGTCAATGGCTTACCTGATGTGTTCTGATAGCTCTCAGTAGTGCATTCCTGCTCCTTCATCAAAGGATACCAAGAGAATGAAACAAATTTGATAATAAAAATAAATTGGAAAGTTGTATGTTCTATCTGAACCATGAAAGAAAATGTTGGGGTTCATGTTCTTTTAAGGGTCTTATATAAATGTATGGCTATTAAACACACATATAATTATATATTTCCTATAAAGTCGACTTTTGGTGCAGATTTCGGTTAGTTTTCAGGGTACCCTCTGCCTTCTGTTCTCCACAGGGCTTTTTTGAGATGTATTTGGTTTCATCTTATTTCAAGTTTGTCATGAGTAAAATGTTTATATATATTTCATGTGCAGAGTTCATTTACATCCCAACACTTAATAATACCCTTAGCTTAGGAAATTAATGCTGTATATGGAGTTCTTATTTGATTATAAAACATTCTTCGCATACCTACAAAAAGGAAGTCCCATTGTGCTTCTGTACCATCTTGGTGAGAATAAATAAATCTAAACAAAACAATCTGTAACAGTTTGTAGAAAGTATTAAAGCACAAAGATGGAAATGAATGAAAGTATTGCTAAAAGAAAATTGAAGAACATCTAAAATCCTATTTATGAAAGGTCTAAAAAAAACTTTTTTGTTTACAGGGATGATGTTTAATAAAAATAAGATATATAACACTGTAGTACAGTCTGTAGCTATAATTATAGGTTATCAGACTTTGGTCAAATATTTTAACATTAATCTGACTGGAGATTTCATTAGCAAATTGTAATTGTAGTTTGATTCTTTTTTTCACCTCATGGGAAATTTTTCATACACCCTCTATAATTGGTTGCAGAGACTTCTATTTTGCCTCCCTTTATGGATCGACAATATATTCCTTTTCCATGACCTCTACTGAAATGTTTCAGTACTGGTTTGGCTGTCTGCTGCTTGATAGTGGACAAGCATATATTGGTAAATATCTTTTTATTATCATTTAGACACTCCTATAGCTATGTTATGGGCATTCTTAAGTAAGTATATATATATATATATATATATATATATATATATATATATATATAGCCCTGGGACAGATCTTTTCACTATTCCCTAGCTGTTTTGCATGGGTCCCTTCAGTCTTCTATAGTTTTCCAGTGCACCGGTTGACGCCTGTAGGGTTAGCACACATCGCTTTAGTCTTCCTATAGTTAACCCGCTGCAAAATTTCCTTTTTGGCTGTCAGATTTTTTTTGCGCACGGACAGATTTAATGTTTATTCCTTCTGCTGTGTTTTGCAGTTCGACTTAGTGCGCATTGTACCTGCAACTCTTTTTTTTTGTAAAAGCTTCTTAGGAAGGCGGTAAGTGGTTTCCATCCCTCAAGAGCTTTTTAAGCTATCCCTAAATCTACCCAAGAAATGGAGTCTCCTGAACACCTTTCTACTATTATTAGGTGTGCTTTATTGTAAGAAGCTTAAGTGCCTTCTCCAGCTCATTGATGTGGCTCATGTTTAAATTTGTTAATACAATCAGACCAATCGAATGCTGTTTCTGTGGAGACTAATGTACCTACTGTGCATTACAGGATTATACTGATGTAGTGCCTTTTCCCTTAAAATTCCTTATCAAGGCTGCAGTTTTCTAAGCGTTGGCTGCTCTCCCGCCTTCAAACAAGCGTAAAAGGTTAGTTCAGATTTTATCTTCTACAGGTACTTTTGTATCCTGAAACCAGGGATACTGCTTTGTCTTCAGATGGTGAAGTTTCCTCTGGAGATGAGGATTCCTCATCTGATGTTGAACCTGATATGTCCTCTGTTTTGTTTAAAGTTAAACATATTCATTCTCTTTTAACAAAGGGCTTTTTTACTTTAGGGGTTAAAGATCCTAAAGTTTCTGATTATAAGCATTGTAATTGTTTAAATTCAGTTTTTAAGACTGTTGTTAATCTCCCTGAGATTTTCCCTGTACCTGGTGCTGTCTCTGACATGATCTCTAGGGAATGGTCTAAGCCAGGTAATTTGTGTACTCCTTGTGCAAGGTTTGAAAAGTAATATCCTTTACCTGCTGCTCTTTTAATTTATGGGAAACAATTCCCAAGGTAGACGGGGCCATTTCCACTCTGGCTAAACTTACTACTATTCCTTTGGAAGACAGAACGTCTTTTAAGGACCCTTTAGACAGAAAGTTAGAATCTTTTCATAGAAGGATCTTTTTACATGCAGGATGTTGTATTCTCAGACCAGCTATTTCTATTGCTGATGTAGCTGCTGCTTCTACTTACTGGTTGTCTAGTCTTTCAGAATAGTATTCTGAGGACTCAGTGCAAATCTATTGGGCTTGCTTCTTTTATTTGTGATGCTGTTTTTTGGTTCTGATTTAGATTCTATTATTTCTACTGTTACTGGAGGTAAATTATCTTTTCTTCCTCAAGACGGAAAGTCCAGATGGAAATCCAAAGCTTCTAATCATTTTCATTCCTTTCGTGAGAATAAGCAAGATTCCTCTGGTTCAGTCTTGAGACCTAATGCTAACTGGAACAAGTCAAAACAAGGTAAGAAATGTATCTCTACTACCAAAACTGCATGAAGGTGTGGCCCCAAATCTGGAGGAAGATTAAGCCTTTTTTAGGAGGCTTGGTTTGTCTGTGCCAGATACCTGGGTTCAGAATATTGTTTCTCAGGGATATCGTATAGGATTCAGAACAAGGGCTCCCGGAGGAAGGTTTAGTCTTTCCAATGTTCCAAGTAATCCTGCAAAAGCTCAAGCTTTCCTTCAGTCTGTCTAAGATCTGGAATATATGGGAGTGATTGTTCCAGTTCATTTGCAGGAACAGGGTATGGGATTTTATTTAAATCTCTTTATTGTTCCAAAGAAAAGGAAGGTACTTTCAGACCAGTTCTAGATCTTAAGGCTCTGAACAGGTTTGTAAGGATTCCATCTTTCAGAATGGAAACTATACAAACTATTCTGTCTTTTTTTCAGCAAGGTCAGTTTATGTTCACAATAGATTTAAAAGATTCTTATCTTCATGTTCCTGTTCACAAAGATAATTTCCAGTTTCTGAGGTTTGCCTTTCTGAACAGGCCTTTTCAGTTTGTTGCTCTTCTATTTGGTGTTGCTTAAGCTCCAAGAATATTCACAAAGGGTTCTGGGTGCCCTTTTGTATGTGATCAGGTCTCAGGTTATTGCAGTGTTCCCATACCTGGATGACATCTTGGTTCAAGCTCCATCTTTTCCTTTAGCAGAGTCTCACACCAACCGACTCTTGTTGTTTCTTCAACACTGTGGTTGTATGATCCAGAAAAAGGTAACTTTTTTGGGTTTCCAAATATATTCTGTATCCATGAGTCTTTATCTCACAGAGCAGAGAAGGTTGAAATTGGTGTCAGCTTGTCTGAACCTTCAGTCTCCCTTGTTCCCTTCAGTGACTCTGTGTATGGAAGTACTAGGTCTCATGATTGCAGCCTCAGATGCAATTCCATTTGCTCGATTTCACATAAGGCCTCTTCAGCTTTGTATGCTGCGTCAATAGTGCAGGGATTATACTCGGCTGTCTCAAAGGATATTTTTGGATCCCAGTACAAGTCAGTCTGAAACTTGGTCGCATGATCATCAGTTTACTATTTAGGGGGCTTCTTTTGTTCATCCTACATGGACTGTAATCACTACAGATGTAAGTCTCTCAGGTTGGGGAGCTTTTTGGGGGTCTTTAATTGCACAGGGTGTTTTGGATCCTCAGGAGACAAGGTTACCAATCAATGTTCTAGAACTCTATGCAATTTTCAGGGCTCTTCAAGTTTGACCCCTGTTGAAAAGGGAGTCTCATCTCCATTTCCGGACAGACAATGTCACAGCAGTAGGGGAACTCGCAGTTCCCTGGCAATGATGGAGGTGTCTCAGCTTCTCTCCTGGGGAGAAGCCAATTCTTGTCTAGTCTTTGCCATTCCTATTCAAGGAGTGAACAACTGGGATGCAGACTTGCTTAGTCATCAATCTCTATATCCAGAGGAATGGTATCCTCACCAGGATGCGTTCAGTCAGATTGTGGATCTTTGGGGTCTCCCAGAGATAGATCTTATGGCCTCTCATTTGAACAGATATCTTCCCAGGTACTTTGCGAGGTCCAGGGATCGTCAGACAGTGTTAGTGGATGCTCTAGTAGTTCTTTAGTCTTTTCAGCTTGCTTATCTGTTTCTGCCTCTGGTTCTTCTTCCCAGAGTTGTTTCCAAGATAAGGCTAGAGAATTTGTCTGTACTCCTGATTGCCCCAACTTGTCCTTGCAGGGTTTGGGATGCGGATCTTGTTCAAATGTTCAGTTGCCCTCCTTGGCCTCTTCCTCCATGGTCAGACCTCTTATGTCAAGGTCCATTTTTTCATCCGGAACTCAAGTCTCTAAACTTGATGGCATGGAAATTGAATGCTTAGTCCTTAGACATATGGGTTTCTCTGATTCTGTGATTGAGACCCTGATTCAGGCTTGTAATCCTGTAGCTAGGATAATCTATCACAAGGACTGGAAGGCCTTTATTTCATGGTATATAAATCATGGGTTTTCCTGGTATTCTTTCAGTATTCCTAGGATTCTGCTCCTCATTTTGAACCTATGCATAAATTGGACATTAACCCCTTAGTGACCAGAGCACTTTTCCATTTTCTGTCCGTTTGGGACCAAGGCTATTTTTACATTTCTGCAGTGTTTGTGTTTAGCTGTAATTTTCCTCTTACTCATTTACTGTACCCACACATATTATATACCGTTTTTCTCGCCATTAAATGGACTTTCTAAAGATACCATTATTTTCATCATATCTTATAATTTACTATAAAAAAAATATAAAATATGAGGAAAAAATGGAAAAAAACACACTTTTTCTAACTTTGACCCCCAAAATCTGTTACACATCTGCAACCACCAAAAAACACTCATGCTAAATAGTTTCCAAATTTTGTCCTGAGTTTAGAAATACCCAATGTTTACATGTTCTTTGCTTTTTTTTGCAAGTTATAGGGCAATAAATACAAGAAGCACTTTGCTATTTCCAAACCACTTTTTTTCAAACTTAGCGCTAGTTACATTGGAACACTGATATCTTCCAGGAATCCCTGAATATCCCTTGACATGTATATATTTTTTTTTAGAAGACATCCCAAAGTATTGATCTAGGCCCATTTTGGTATATTTCATGCCACCATTTCACCGCCAAATGCGATCAAATAAAAAAAATTGTTCACTTTTTCACACATTTTGTTACAAACTTTAGGTTTCTCACTGAATTTATTTACAAACAGCTCGTGCAATTATGGCACAAATGGTTGTAAATGCTTCTCTGCAATCCCCTTTTTTCATAAATAGCAGACATATATGGATTTGGTGTTGCTTTTTGGTAATTAGAAGGCCGCTAAATGCCACTGCGCACCACACGTGTATTATGCCCAGCAATGAAGGGGTTAATTAGGGAGCATGTAGGGAGCTTGTAGGGTTAATTTTAGCTTTATTGTAGTGTAGTAGACAACCCTAAGTATTGATCTAGGCCCATTTTGGTATATTTCATGTCACCATTTCAACGCCAAATGCGATTAAATAAAAAAAAAAGTAAAATTTTTCACAATTTTAGGTTTCTCACTGAAATCATTTACAAACAGCTTGTGCAATTATGGCACAAATGGTTGTAAATGCTTCTCTGGGATCCCCTTTGTTGAGAAATAGCAGACATATATGGCTTTGGCGTTGCTTTTTGGTAATTAGAAGGCCGCTAAATGCCGCTGCGCATCACACGTGTATTATGGCTAGCAGTGAAGGGGTTAATTAGGTAGCATGTAGGGAGCTTGCAGGGTTAATTTTAGCTTTAGTGTAGAGATCAGCCTCCCACCTGACACATTACACCCCCTGATCCCTCCCAAACAGCTCTCTTCCCTCCCCCACCCCACAATTGTCCCCGCCATGTTAAGTACTGGCAGAAAGTCTGCCAGTACTAAAAAAAAAAGCTATCCTTGATAAAACATAAATAAAAAAAAATGCATATTTACATATGCTGCTCTGGAGGATCCCCCCTTAGCCCCCAACCTCCCTGATACCCCCCAAACAGCTCTTTACCCATCCCCCTCTAACTTATTAGTAGCCATCTTTGGTACTGGCAGCTGTCTGCCAGTACCCAGTTTATAGTAAAACCTTGTTTTATTATTATTTTAAAATAGTTTTCTGTAGTGTAGCTTGCCCCCCCCCAAAAGACAAACCCACCACCCCTCCCAGATCTCTTAGATCGATATAAATATATATATTTTTGGCAATCACTGCCACTTTTCCCCCATACATGTTCTGTAGTGTAGCGGTTCCCACCCGCTTCCTACCCCCCCCCGCGCGCGCGCGCGCACCCTCGTGCGCACCCGGCGTTCCCGCCCACGATCCCGCCCCCCGCCACATCATACGGCCCATCGATGGCCGCCCACCCGCCTCCCAGACTGGCTCCCACCCACCAACGAAACCGGCCATCGATGTCCGGTACAGAGAGGGCCACAGAGTGGCTCTCTCTGCATCGGATGGCCAAGGGGGGTTATTGCAGGATGCCTCGATGTTGAGGCATCACTGCAATAACCGGAAAGCAGCTGGAAGCGAGCAGGATCGCTTCCAGCTGCTTTCCAGACCAAGGACGTACGCCACACATCCTCGGTCATTAAGTGTATTTTTTTAGAGGACGTGTGGCGTACGTCCTTGGTCGTTAAGGGGTTAAACTACTTTCTTGGAAAGTGTTCTTTATTTTGTCTATTTCTTCTGCTGGAAGAGTTTCTGAGTTGTCTGCTCTTTCTTGTGAACCTCTTTTATCTGATTTTTCATCAGGATAATGCTATTTTATGGACATCTTTTATTTTTTTGCCTAAGGTTATTTCTTTAGACAACTTTAGCAGAGAGATTGTTGTTCCTTTTTTGTGTCCTAATCCTGAGAATGCTTCTGAGAGATCATTGCATTACTTGGATGTTGTTAGGGCATTGAAATATTACATTGATGCTGCTAAGGATTTTATACAAACTTCCAGTTTGGTCGTTCTTTTTTCTGGTCCTAGGAATGGTCAGAAGGCTTCTGCTGTTTCTTTATCCTCTTTGTTAAAGGGACAGTCAACACTTACTTTAACATGTTTTTATATTGAAAATAACAAAACGGAGGTCCGCCTACACTATACCCCTCCTGCCTTGCCGCCTTGCTTCTGTCCTAATCAGCGGCGCTAACTACTCTAATACCCGGTAAATATGGATGCCGGACTCCCCCCACCATTACGTAGCTGCCTTCTTCTTCAACTGATAAGCAAATCAGAATCCAGTCCTCGGACTGAAATTGCACGCGCTTGCAATTTCTGTCCGATGCCTGGATTCTGATTTGCTTATCAGTTGAGGAAGAAGGCAGCTACGTAATGGTGGGGGGAGTCCGGCATCCATATTTACCGGGTATTAGAGTAGTTAGCGCCGCTGATTAGGACAGAAGCAAGGCGGCAAGGCAGGAGGGGTATAGTGTAGGCGGACCTCCGTTTTGTTATTTTCAATATAAAAACATGTTAAAGTAAGTGTTGACTGTCCCTTTAAATCATTTGATTCATAAAGCAGGTCAGCCTCCACCGCAGTGGATTACTGCTAAATTGATCACATTTGCAGCTACTAGGTCTTCTTTCTTTGCATACTTTTACTAAATCCTACTTTTTTATGTTGTTTTTGTTTCTACTGATGCAGCCTTTGGTAGAAATGTTCTTCAGGCAGTTGTCTCAGTTTGATTTTTTGTCTGCTTATTTTTAGTGCATATAAACATTTTTTATTGTGGTTGTGAATTTAATTTCTCAGTGAAAAATTATGTTTTTAAATTCCTCCCTTTATGTTATTACTTGTGGACTCCACAGCTTGGGTATTCCCAAGAGTAAAGGATTGTGGACTCTTACCACCTGTAAGAAAGAAAACACAAATTATGCTTAGCTGATTAATTAAATTATTTCATGGTGGTGAGAGTCTACGAGATCCCACCCTTGTGTTTTCTGGGGTTAGTTTTTTCTTCAGCACATCTTTTTCCCCTGTTCCTTTTATAGCTCTTATTATTTATTTATTTTCTTACCTCACTTGCTTGGCTATATGTTAGACTTATGTATGTGTTAGGTAGGAGGGGTTTTATAGAGCTTTTTGGGTTTGAGAATCTTGGTCTCCTAGTGGTAGAGAAGAGTAATTCCCAAGAGTGAAGAATCATAGACGTTCACCACCATGAAAGAAATGAATTTATCATGTAAGCATAAATTATGTTTTAAAGCACTTTTTTAAACCCTGTGAACATGTCATGAAAACTTTTGTTTGGTGGCTATAAAGTCATCATCTAATTAAAGAAGTTTAGGTAATCAGAATGTAATTTAAAAAAAAATATTTCAAGAAAAACATTTTTTGAGACTATTGTACATTCTTTTTTTTTTTTTTAATGCTGGTTCACCCGCCCACCATAACTAACAAATATGTAATTCTAATTTGTTTTTGTTTCCTTTTTCTTTATAGAGAACACATTATCAAACAGTCCATGGAGCTAGTGTGCAGAGCGTATAATGAACTCTATGAGGCTGTTATGGATCCAGTCAATGGTTATAAGGATCCCACAAGTATACTTCACAGGTCTCCCCAACAAGTTCAAACTCTGTTATCGTAAACATTTATTTGAAGTTCGTAAATAAATGGGGGTTTTTTAATTAATATAATTATACTTGTAATACTGTCTCTATTTGATATAACTCTCATAGAAGATTTTAATATATGCAAGAATGATATGTGGCTCTTTCATTACAGTGCTTTGCAAACACAAATACTAGATAAAATAAGAATAACAAATATTTCAGACTAATTCACGGAGGTGCTGGTTACCTGCAGGATGTGTCGCACTTGAAAAAAAAGTATATGTTCTGTACTCTTTACATCAACCACCTTCAACAACTCTCTTACACACCTTACAAAAAGAGTTTAAATACATCTTTGGGAGTGCAGCCAATGAGACCAAATAGTTACTCAAAACAGATGGTATTGACACACATCCACTTTCCAATAAACAAAACATTTTTATATGCTGCGAAATTTGCCTGCAAAAATTGGGATCTTAGTCACACAATATGGCCATATTCTGCTTAGCCAGTAATCAAACTCAAAAGGTGTCCCAATGTTGACTGGTCCTAACACTACAGTACTTTGCCTTTATGGGCTGAATCATTCCCGCTTTTTCTCTTTATCATAGAATCAGACTCCCTGGCTTTATATATATATATCTCCAATAAACTGTCATGAGTACCCCTGAGCTTGGGTAGGGTGCTTTAACCAATGGAAAATGGTTTGCCTCCCTTACATGTAAGCATTTGATGTGTAGAGTGCAGTAGCTATAATTTTTTTTATTATGTACTAGTCGGTACAAAACCTTGCTATTATCAGAATTTTTTATTTTTTTTTAATCACTAACTCGTTCTTCATATGTAGAACCTTCACTATTATAACACCGGATAAGTATAAATTCATTCTATTCTTGTGTTAACTATTGGCTTTTATAACAGTAAAACAGTAAAATATACTATGTACAGTTATTAATAAAAAAAAATCCCAAACAAATGGTTTTTGTATGTAGTTTTCCTAGGCTAGTGGTTCCTCAGGGGTGAATGGATTTTTTATTGGGAGGTCAAAAATAAAATTTTGATCAATAGGTGATTTATGAAAAGGGGATTGGAAGTACTGGATATGTATAGTTCCCTTCTGCCTCCATTGACAATTGTATTTCTTACTTGTGACTGCTTTATTAGAGCACCTCAATAATTCTTCAGCTGTTTCTACATGAATCTTTACTACGCTAGACCCCCCCATCTCTCTCAGACCCCAATACTTTACTCTCTTCTAATCACACCCACCTGCTTTGTCAGACCATTTCTCTATTAGCCAGTTCACCTTGCTCAATTCATATTGCTTTATTTTAACAACATGTCTGATGTTCCTTTCCCCTCCTCCTTAGATTCATTTATTACTTTAGATTTAAAAAAAACCATTTAAAATATTTTGACTTGTTTTTCTTCATTTCAAGTATACATTTTGTATTTTGATAATGACAATAAAAAGTTGAAAGCCTGATGATAATTTATTGATACCTTCATGACTGTGAATATTTCAGTATTGAGCTGAGTTTAATGAGAAATTAATCTTGTCATTGAACTAA
The DNA here is from genome assembly GCF_027579735.1 of Bombina bombina. NCBI lineage: Eukaryota > Metazoa > Chordata > Amphibia > Anura > Bombinatoridae > Bombina > Bombina bombina. The sequence continues at coordinate 1,089,652,524 of NC_069501.1, read as the reverse complement.
AAAAATGTAAGAAATCCCTGTGGTAAAATAAGAGAACAATAATCACTGCATATTAGTGACAGTTGGACATAGCGCTCATGTGCACACTTTTAGGGTAGTGATCAACAGAGTAATCTGCAATTTAACTGGACGACCTTAAATGGATATTAAACAGTATGAGATTGTAATGTAAAACATTTAATTATGTGTGGTTTATTTTGTATTTACTTTTCAATATAATATTCACATTTTACAACTTGATGATTCTTTGCACTAAGATAAACCATTTAGGAGACAACCTGACACTCATCTAAATACCATTTGACAGTACTTTACCAGTAAAGTCACTAGTAAAATATAAATGTATATGCTTGCAAGATGCACCATGGTATTCATGTTATAGCTCTCCAACTTGAACATGTAACCTCATGACACTGCTAAATCATTTTCTGTGAAGGTCAATGGAAAAGCCTCTTTTGCATTTACATATGGCTTATGTAAAGGCTTTTTAACAGGAGCATTTCATCAAAGCTTTATTGTAAAGCTTAATTATCCCAGCACTGTTTTACGTCCCGGATTACATATTGTTTCAAAACACTGACTTAGAAATATAGATGAGTAGCACAATTTAAGATGAACTTGAAATGGAGATATCTGAAGAATGGCAGAAAAATATTCTCATACAAAGGAGTCCAAGATAATGGTAAATCTGGTAATGAAAGTAATTTGGATTTTGTTTTTTCTTCCATCAAGGTGGTGAGAGTCCACACTCCAATACTCCAGGGAATTACTCTTCCCTACCACTAGGAGGAAGCAAAGATTCCCTTTCCAATCCTCAAGAGCTCTATAAAACCCCTTCCACCTCACAGGTACCTCAGTCTTGACTTTGCCTCCGCTGGAGGAAGGTAAAGAATAAAGATGTGCATATGATTCTTCAGTGAGAGGGACTTTCAGTCTATTTTGAGGCCCATTTTCCCCTCAGAGTACAGTGTTAGTCAGAGGGATGTATATGTGGTATGGCTTTTTCACGCGCCAGCCAATTTGTGCGCAAACACATTATTCCTTGTTTTTAAAGTTGTTAAGTTGGTATTCATTGGATTGTTACTTTTGTACGCTCTCTTTCTTTCATGTAAGTGGCAAGAGTCCATGAGCTAGTGATGTATGGGATATACATTCCTACTAGGAGGGGGCAAAGTTTTCCAAACCTCAAAATGCCTATAAATACACCTCCCACCTCACTCGTACCTTAGTTTTACAAACTTTGCCTCTCATGGAGGTGGTGAAGCAAGTTGTGCTTGATTTTCTTCTGTGATAGGCGTTTCTAAGCATATTGAAGCCCAGTTCCTCTCAAAGTACAGTACAGGGATGTGAAGGGAGTATTGCCTGATGATGCCATGTTTTCACCTATGGGAAATCTATTCTTGGGCTCTCTGTAAATTGGTTGCAGGGATTCATCTGCTGCCTCCCTTTACAGATCGACATTATACTCCTCTACCATTACCTCTGCTGATATGTTTCAGTACTTGTTTACATGTCTGCTATATGTGGATGGGTGTCTTCTGGTAAGTAGATATAATTTCTCTTGTAAGGTGTATCCAGTCCACGGATTCATCCATTACTTGTGGGATATTCTCCTTCCCAACAGGAAGCTGCAAGAGGATCACCCACAGCAGAGCTGTCTATATAGCTCCTCCCCTAACTGCCACCTCCCAGTCATTCTCTTGCAGCTTTCGACAAGGGAAGTAGCTAGAGAGATGTGGAATAAGAATATCAATCAGTAGATAGTTGTTCAGTCACTGTGTCCTAATCCTTCTTCAAAGAAGGAACGTCTATTACACAATCTTGACGTGGTTCATGCTTTAAAGTTTTATTTACAAGCTACTAAAGATTTTCGTGAAACATCTGCATTGTTTGTTGTCTACTCTGGACAAAGGAAAGGCCAAAAGGCTTCGGCAACTTCTCTTTCCTTTTGGTTAAGAAGTATAATCCGCTTAGCTTATGAGACTGCTGGGCAGCAGCCTCCTGTAAGAATTACAGCTCATTCCACTAGAGCAGTGGCTTCCACATGGGCTTTTAAAAATGAGGCTTCTGTTGAACAGATTAGTAAGGCGGCAACTTGGTCTTCGCTTCATACTTTTTCTAAATTCTACAAATTTGATACCTTTGCTTCTTCGGAGGCTATTTTTGGGAGAAAGGTCTTACAGGCAGTGGTGCCTTCCGTTTAAGCGCCTGCCTTGTCCCTCCCTTCATCCGTGTCCTATAGCTTTGGTATTGGTATCCCACAAGTAATGGATGAATCCGTGGACTGGATACACCTTACAAGAGAAAACAAAATTTATGCTTACCTGATAAATTTATTTCTCTTGTGGTGTATCCAGTCCACGGCCTGCCCTGTCATTTTAAGGCAGGTATTTTTTAATTTTAAACTACAGTCACCACTGCACCCTATAATTTCTCCTTTCTCTTGCTTGTCTTCGGTCGAATGACTGGGAGGTGGCAGTTAGGGGAGGAGCTATATAGACAGCTCTGCTGTGGGTGATCCTCTTGCAGCTTCCTGTTGGGAAGGAGAATATCCCACAAGTAATGGATGAATCCGTGGACTGGATACACCACAAGAGAAATAAATTTATCGGGTAAGCATAAATTTTGTTTTTTTAAGACAGCTATGTTTGGCACTTTATCTTATAAAGTTTTAAATGTATATTGTATATATTTGCCTTGAGTCAGGTTTGTGTATTTCCCTTTGCAGTCTAACAGTTTCAGCATGGAAATTATGTTTATGGGAGTTTTTAGGCTTACCTGGGGTTCTAGTTAGTTGTAACTTGAAGTTTTTGTTTTTTTCAAAATGTTCGTGGGCTTAGGCTCACAATGACACAGAATGTTACTTTTTATTGCAACATTTTTGGCGCAATTTTTTTTGCGTGAAGTCGCATCTGCCGTGACGTGAGTCGCGTCATTTCTTGCGACTTTCTTGACGAGAGTTTTTTTGGTGCAAAGTGGCGCCTGTTATGACGCAAGTCGCGTCATTTCATTTGTTAAGCTTTGGCATCAAATGTTTTTTTCTCTGCGTTTGCATCATTTTTAGCGCCAAAATTTGTTACATTAAGTATTTCCCTCTTTTGCTCTCTGCTCTCATTTGATTTATAGAGGGCTAGGTAGCTTGCTTTTGATTTTACTTTTGTATAAAAATGTTATCATAAGCATTTTTTCCCATCGCGGAAACTGCTATTTTGAGGAAATTGGATATTTTGTTTGTCATGGATACCAGACCCCCAAAGCTAACCCCCACCCCTTGCTACCTCACCCCTGTTGTTTCTCAGCGGTTTTGGGCTCCTTAGAGCAACCACGATCTCTGAAAGCTTTTGGTTGCTTGTTTTTGTCACAAGTACTTTGTCAGAGAAGAACGGTCCTCTGACTGGAAAAACCCTCCTAGGCTGGCCAGGCTCCTGAAACACCTGGTCGTCTGCCTCACAACAGACATCCGCCTAACCCCTCTCTCTCTGTCTGGGCTCCTGGAACTCCAGGTCGGCCACAGAACAGCAGGACACCCTGGTCGCTCCAGCGGCCCTTTGTCCCAAAGATCCGCTCTTTTGGGGATTGGTAGCTGCTAGGGAGGACAAGAGGTTGTGGAATAGCTGGAGGGGAGCTATTGTGGGAACTGGGTGGGGGTTTTGGACACCCCTACCCCCCAATCTTTACCGGGCTGTAACTCCAGTCCCTAGTAACAAATCATGCTGCTTTTTGGACTGTGGCATCTGGGGACCGAGAGCTTTCAAACAACACCCTGGAAGTGATCACCCCGAAACCGCCACCCCTGGGTACTGGGATTCTGTTGGACTGTGGCTGCTATAGCCGGCGCCAGCCTGTCTGGAGGGGCAGGAATGGCGGGGAAATTGTGGGATTGTCCAGTGTCTTATCAAAATGAGCTGTGTGTAAAAAGGAGTGTGTGTTTTCCAATAAAATCAGGTCTTGTTTTCACCTTAATGTTAGTTGTATAGTTATTTGGGTGAGCCCTGCTAAAATCAATTTTCCTCACTACATAGCAGCCTGTTGTCAGGTATAGGAAGGACCCTCTGGTAGAGCTACCTAGTCGGGGTAGCCGGAGTCTGCCACAGGGTGGGACCCTGAATACTGGTGCTGTCGGCATCAGAGGTGGCTACAGGCTGTGGTCACTTGCCAGCTACATAGCAGGGGGGAAGCAGGACCTGTTTGGCAGAGCTACCCAGTCGGTTTATCCGTCACATTGGCTGACAGCGGTGGGATCTGCTTCTTCCACACGATTCCTGCTGACAGAGGAGAAGTGCCACAGTAGCCGGTAACTATGGAAGCCGGGTTTCTAAGGAGAGTACAGGAGGAGCTAGCCCAGCTGGATAGTCCTATTTACCTACAGGACGAGCTGAAACAGAGGGACTTGATCCGCCGGTACCTCTGGTGGGAGGCTCTTCAACAGGAGCGGGAAGATGGAAAGGTCCTCCCCATATATGACAAGAGGTTCCGGGTTTGGTGGAACTTGCGAGTAACTTTCCTGGGAGAGCAGCCAAGGAAGAAATGGCTATCTGACCTAGATAGACTGGTCCAGACAGAGATGTGGGTGGAGCAAGGTTACCAGGCCCCTACGATGGCTCGCTATACAGACATAGCCATGGCTGGAGAATGGCTCCCCCACAGAGGGCTTTGGCTTCGGTGGCCCTGGATTACTATTTACAAAAAGGACCCACACTTCGGGAGCGAGATGGACCAGGGTCTGGAGGATATTTCTGGTCTTCAAGAGTAACTGCTGGATCTCTTGGAGTAATCTTGGCTACTAGATGATCTGTATTTTATAAGTGACCAAGAAGAGGCACTGGTCAAGGAATAAAAGAGACTGCTAGATCTTGTTAAGCAGTGTGCCGAGGCTATACAGATCTGGGGTGCAGCACTCTGGGATTCATGGAGCTCAACCGTGGAGGAATGGCAACAAAGAAAAAGGGACCCAGGGCTGCTGGATCCCAATCAGCAGTCAGGCTTCGAGCTTATGGTCTTGGACCAGGGAGCCACCCCAGCAGAAGCACTAGCAACAGGGCAGAGAGCCCCTGGCCTCTGCCCAGCACCTGCAACAGCTCCAGAAAACCAGGGAGCGGAGGTCACTGACCTCCCTCCTCTTACAAAAAACCCCTTCCTAGGAGAGGAGACTGTCGGTCTCTCTCCTCAGTGGCAGAGCTATCTCCTGGGAACGGAGGTAGTCCTCCTCCCTCCCCATAAGCAGAACCCCTTCCCAGGAGAGGAGACAGTCAGTCTCTCTCCCCAGTGGCAGAGCCAGGTACAGGGAGAGGAGACAGTTGGTCTCTCTCCCCAGAGGCAGAGCCATCCCCTGGGAGCGGAGGTAGTTGTCCTCCCTCCTCTTACACAGAACCCCTTCCAGGGAGCCGAGACAGTCGGTCTCCCTCCCCAGTGGCAGAGCAGTTTCCCATGGAGCGGAGGTAGCCAACCTCCCTCCCCAGCGGTAGATCTCCTTCTCGGGAGAAGAGACAGCCGGTCCCTCCCCTCAGTAGTTTGGAAGGGTCTCTACCCTTTTCTCGTCCCGGAGTATTTCTCACAGGGGGCAGGCCAGGGGGGTACCCGCTCATGCAGTTGGTGCCACAAGTTTGGGCACCCGAGTTTTACCTGCCCCACCAAGGAGCAACTTCCACCTACAGCAGGGAAACTGGCAATGGCTTTGTTGGATACCCGCTCCTGCAGTTGGTGCCATCAGTTTGGGCACCCGAGTCTTGCCTGTCCCACCAAGAAGCAATCTCAACCTACAGTCTGGGGTGGGGATACAGCCGGGAACTCAGCAATGGCTTTGTTTGTGGGTGGGTCAGCTGTTATCCCATAGTGTCACAGAAGGAGGCAGTGTGGCCATGGAACTTAAAGACATTGGAACTTGTGTGAGCCGGCCTTGGCAAACTTGTTTGGGATGTTGCATCGTGTGACTGTCCCTGCACCTAGGGCGCAGGGGATAAACCAAGCAGGAACCCCCCTAGGAGGCCCCAAGCCCAGGAGAGATGAGATAGCCTTCCCCAGCAACCGAAAAGTGGAGGGCAACCGTCGGACTGCCCCAGGCCAACCTGTTAAGGGTCTAGCCGGGTCTGCCGAACTGGAGGGGGGAGATGTCACGGATACCAGACCCCCAAGGCTAACCCCCACCCCTTACTACCTCACCCCTGTTGTTTCTCATTGGTTTTGGGCTCCTCAAAGCAACCACAATCTCTGGAAGCTTTTGGTTGCTTGTTTTTGTCACAACAAGCAAGCAGGGCCCGTTTGGCGGAGCTACCCAGTCGGGGTATCCGTCACAGTTTAAATGTTATTTTTTCTTTTTTGTTACATTTTGCAAGATGTTTCAAACTGATCCTACCTCTGATGTTACTGTAGGAACTAAGCTGTCTGAACACAATTCTACCAAAGCTAAGTGTGTATGTTGTAAATTAGCTTATCTTACTTCTTCAGTACAAATACATCTACTTTTAATCTTTCACAGTCTAATGTACATGATATTCCTGTAGATATAAAAAATGATATTGCTGCAGCCATAGAGAAGGCTATGACTGCTATTCCGCCTTCAAATAAATGTAAAAGGTCTCTCCTAACTTCTCAAAAAAATTATGAAGTTTGTATTGGTCTACAGCATACTGAAGTATCTTCTGCTGATGAAGATTTCTCTGGCTCAGAGGATCCTGCTTCAGAGACTGAATTTGATAAATCAACCTTTCATTTTAAATTGTATATATTTGTTCTTTAATAAAGGAAGTATTGTTTACTTTGGGCATTGAGGAATCTAGTCCTCTTGATGACAAGAATAGCAAACATTTTAATTCTGTTTTTAAAACTTTTGAGGTTACTCCTGAAGTTTTTCCTATTCCAGATGCTATCTCTCATATGTTTACTAAAAAATGGTCTAAACTTGGTGCTTCTTTTAGCCCTTCTTCTAAGTTTAAAAAGCTATATCCTTTACCTGTGGCTAATTTAGAGTTTTGGGGAAAAGTCCCTAAGGTTGATGGGGCTATTTCTACTCTTGCCAAACGTTCTACTATTCCTATGGAAGATAATACTTCCTTTAAGGATTCTTTAGATAGGAAAATGTAATCTTATCTTAGAAAAGCATATTTACAGACTGGCTATATTCTTAGACCTGTTATTTCTATGGCTGATGTTGCTGCTGCTTCAACTTTTTGGTTGGACAGTTTAGCTCAACAGTTAACAGATCCTGAATTGTCCAGCATTGTTCGTTTACTTCAACATGCTAATCATTTTTTTGTGATGCTTTATTTGATGTCATTAAGATTGATATTAAATCTATGTCTTTAGCTAATCTTACTAGAAGAGCTTTATGGCTTAAATCTTGGAATGCTGATATGCTGTCTAAATCTAGATTGCTATCGTTATCATTTCAGGGTAGTAATTTATTTGGTTCTCAATTAGATTCTATTATCTCCACTATCACTGGGGGAAAGGGAGTTTTTCTGCCACAAAAAATATAATGGTAAATTTAAAGCTCCCTATAGTTTTCGTTCCTTTCATCAGAATAGAGAACAAAAGACCTCTCCTTCCCCTAAGGCCTCTGGCTCTAATTGGAGACCGTCTCCAAATTGGAATAAATCCAAGCCTTATAAAAAAAACAAATCTAGCCCCTAAGACTGCATGAAGGTGCGGCCCTCAAACAAGTTCAACTGCTGGGGGGAAGATTAAAATTATTTCAACACATTTGGACAGTTTCTGTTCAAAATCAGTGGATTCAGAATATGGTTTCTCAGGGGTATCGAATAGGTTTTAAAATAAGACCTCCCATGGGAAGATTCTTTCTTTCTCGTGTTCCAATAAACCCTGTGAAGGCTCAGGCTTTTCGGAAATGTGTTTCAGACCTAGAGTTTTCCGGGGTGATTGTTCCAGTTCTTCTGCAGGAACGGGGTTTGGGTTTTTATTCAAATCTATTCATTGTCCCAAAGAAAGAAGATTCATTCAGACCAATTCTGGATCTGAAATTTTTAAATCAGAGTCCCAACTTTCAAGATGGTGACTATAAGAACTGTTCTGCCTTTTATTCAGCAAGGTCATTTAATGTCCACAAAAGACTTGCAGGATGCTTCACTTTCCAATTCATCCAGACCACTATCATTTTCTGAGATTCTCTTTTCTAGACAAGCATTACCAATTTTTCGCTCTTCCCTTTGGCCTAGCGACAGCTCCGAGAATCTTTTCGAAGGTTCTCGTTCCCTTCTATCTCTAATCAGAAAGCAGGGTATTGTGGTGTTTTCTTATTTGGACGATATCTTGGTACTAGCTCAATTTTTTCATTTAGCAGAATTTCGCACAAAACAACTAGTGTGGTTTCTTCAAAAACATGATTGGAGTATCAATTTACAAAAGAGTTTCTTGATTCCTCAGACAAGGGTCACCTTTTTAAGTTTCCAGATAGATTCAGTGTCCATGACTCTTTCTCTGATAGACAAGAGACGAATGAATTTAGTTTTAGCTTGTCTAAACCTTCAGTCTCTATCATTCCCTTCAGTGGCTATGTGCATGGACGTTTTAGGTCTCATAACTGCAGCATCGGATGCGATCCCCTTTGCTTGTTTTCATATGAGGCCTCTGCAGCTTTGCATGTTGCACCAATGATGCAGGGATTATACTCCGATATCACAACTGATATACTTAAATCCCAACACTCAACTGTCTCTCACTTGGTGGATAGACCATCACCTTATTGTTCAGGGGGCCTCATTTGTTTGTCCTACCTGGACTTTGATCACAACAGATGCAAGTCTCACAGGTTGGGGAGCAGTCTGGGGGTCTCTGACAGCACAAGGGGTTTGGAATACTCAAGAGGCGAGGTTACCAATCAATATTTTAGAACTTGACATATGTCAATCATCAAGGAGGTACTCGCAGTCCTTCAGCAATGAAAGAAGTATCTAGGATACTTTCTTGAGCAGAATCTAACTCTTGTCAAATATCTGTGATTCATATCCCAGGTGTAGATGATTGGGAAGCGGATTATCTCAGCCGTCAGACTTTACATACGGGGGAGTGGTCTCTCCATCCAGATGTGTTTTTTCATCCTGTACAGATGTGGGGTCTTCCAGAAATAGATCTGATGGCCTCTCGTCTAAACAAGAAGCTTCCCATATACCTTTCCAGGTCCAGGGATCCTCAGGCGGAAATGGTGGATGCCTTAGCAGTTCCTTGGTTTTACCAACCTGCTTACATTTTTCCGCCTCTGGTTTTTCTTCCAAGGTTGATCTCCAAGATCATAATGGAACAATCTTATGTGTTTCTGATAGCACCAGCATGGCCTTACAGGTTTTGGTATGCGGATCTTGTCCGGATGTCTAGTTGCCAGCCTTGGCCACTTCCTTTAAGGTCAGACCTTCTGTCTCAAGGGCGATTTTTCCATCAGGATCTCAAATCTCTAAATTTGATGGCATGGAATTGAATGCGTAGTGCTTAGTCATAGAGGTTTCTCTGATTCAGTGATTAGCACTATAATACAGGCTTGTAAGTCTGTTTCAAGGAAAATTTATCATCGGGTTTGGAAAAACTATATTTCATGGTGTTCCACTCATAATTATTTTTGGCATTCTTTCAGAATTCCTTGGATTTGACAGTTTCTTCAGGATGGTTTGGATAAGGGTTTGTCTGCAAATACTTTGAAAGGACAAATTTCTGCTCTTTCTGTCTTATTTCATAGAAAGATGACTAAACTTCCTAATATTCACTGTTTTTGTCAGGCTTTGATTCGTATCAAACCGTTATTAAATCCATTTCTCCTCCTTGGAGTCTCAATTTGGTTTTGAAGATTTTACAGGCTCCTCCTTTTGAGCCTATGTATTCATTGGATATTAAATTACTTTTTTGGAAAGTGTTATTTCTTTTGGACATCTCTTCTGCTAGAAGAGTTTCTGAATTGTCTGCTCTCTCTTGTGAGTCTCCTTTGATTTTCCATCAAGATAAAGCTGTTTTGTGGACTTCATTTGCATTTTTACCCAAAATTGTGAATTCTAACAACGTTAATAGGGAAATTTTGTCCTAATCCTAAGAATACTCTTGAAAGGTTTTTACATTGGACGTGGTAAAAGCTTTGAAATATTATGTTGTAGCTTTTCAGAACGACTTTTAGTCTATTTGTTATTTTTTCTGGTTCTTCGAAAGGTCAGAAAGCCTCTGGCATCTTGGTTGAAACTTTTGATTCACAAAGCTTATTTGGAGGCGGGGCAGTCTCCACCTCAGATAATTACAGCTCATTCTACTAGATCAGTTGCCACTTCTTGGGCTTTTAAGAATGAAGCTTCAGTTGATCAAATTTGCAAAGTAGCAACTTGGTCTTCTTTGCATACTTTTACTAAATTTTACCATTTTGATGTGTTTGCTTCTTCGGAAGCAGCCTTTGGTAGAAAGGTTCTTCAGGCAGTTGTCTCAGTTTGATTCTAATGCCTTTGATTTAAGTTTTTTTTTATTTATTTATTTTTTTAAAAGAAAACGTAATTATTTTTTTGGATTTCATTTCTCAGCGGATTTAACTGTTATTTTATCCCACCCTCTCTAGTGACTCATGGATTTTCACATCTTGGGTATTATATCCCATACGTCACTAGCTCATGGACTCTTGCCACTTACATGAAAGAAAACATAATTTATGTAAGAAATTACCTGATAAATTCATTTCTTTCATAGTGGCAAGAGTCCATGAGACCTTTTTTGTGGTTATGATGTTTTGTATAAAGCACTTTATTTTTTCCAGTTCCTCTTTTTGTATGCTTTTTACTCCTTCTTTTACACCTCACTTCTTGACTACACGTTAAACTAAGGTATGAGTGAGGTGGGAAGTGTATTTATAGGCATTTTGAGGTTTGACAAACTTTGCCCCCTCCTGGTAGGAATGTATAGCCCATATGTCACTAGCTCATGGACTCTTGCCACTATGAAATAAATTAATTTATCAGGTAAGTTCTTACATCAATTATGTTTTTTCACCTCATGGGAATTTTTCTGACTAACCTTTCATAGTGGTCGCAGGGCCTCCACCTATGGATCTCCAATATACTCCTATTCCATAACCCATGCTGATAGAGGTTTTGCTTTCTACTGGTTGTTAACTGGTAGATGAGTGTCTATTGGGTGTGAATTTAGTTTTTCAGTGAATAAAGATGTTTATTAAATCCCATCCTTTGTGTCTCATTACTTGTTTTCTCCACTGCTTGGGTATTTGTTCCTAAGAGTAATGGATCATGGACTCTCACCACCTGTATGAAAGAAAACATAGTTTATGCTTACCTGACAAATGAATTTATTTCTTGATGGTAAGAGACCACTAGACACCACCCAATTTTTTTTTTATTTTTTTTATCAAACACATCTTTTTTCCCTGCTCCTTTTATTTTTGCTCTTATTTTTTTGTTCTACCTCATTTTGCTTGGCTATACGTTAGACTGAGGTACCTGTGAGGTGGGATGGGTTTTACAGAGCTCTTGGGGTTTGGAACTCTTTGCCTCCTCCTAGTGGTAGGGAAGAGTAATTCTCAGGAGGATCATGGACTCTCACCACCATAAAATAAATGAATTTATCAAGTAAGAATAAATAGGTTTTTTTTATTGTAAACTCTATTCATTGTAAAACGTTTTATTATGACTTTCATGTCGGTTTAATGATAAACTACCCCCCTAATATAGCTGTCTGGGAAACAGAATTTGATCAATTTTATACCAGCTGCCAGTTAAGAGTGATAGCAAGTTCACCAATGTCTTTAAAACCAAAGAAATGTGTAGCAATATGCTGAGTTAAGCCACTGTTAATCTCACACAGGCCCAACAAGTTGACAATGGTGTTTTTTAGCTAAGTCACAAACTTGATAATGTGTAATTTTCAGGAATTACTTTTTTTTAAAATGGCAACTTGTTTTAGAGTAGGCACTTAAAGGGGCTATTAATAGATGCACATAAATAGGCCTAGTGTGTTTAGCTGCCAAATTTATTTTTGTTAGTGATTTATCACAGTTGCCTGTGTTATTCATTTGAGTAAAACAAAGTCATATCTGTTTTATGAACGTTACTAGCATTAAAGTGACTCACTTGTTTGCTAATGCTAATGATTCACAAAGAAAGATATTTAATCAGCTCTATTTGTCAGCAGCATAATATAAATGACGTATATAATGGATCTAAATTTTGTTAGGTTAAAGGGGCATTGTACTCAAATGCTTTCTTTCAGTGACTCCAGGTTATTAGTATTACAGCAAAATGTGGTTTAATATGAAAGTGGTGTTTTTATTTACAACACGTTTCCACTATAATGTATTTTGTTAAATTGATTCCAGTTGTCTATAACATTAGTTGGTTAAGACATGTCTGTTGACATCTGTATTGGCAGAATACATAAAAAAAGCTTTTTAAAGGGACATTGTACTCTAAAATGTTTCCCACTTTACTGTATTAACTTTTACATGCTGGAATATATTACATTTTTTACAAACAGCTCATTTACCTTTATTTTTCCATTTGAAATTTCTGCTGCTGCTGCTGGTTAAAATGACCACCTATACTGAAATGTGAATACTGCTTTATTGAATATAAAAAAAGCTATGTAAATAAGTATGTGATGTTTTTGGGGACACTCATTTACTTATGAAACAAAAACACATTTTTGCTTACCTGATAAATTAATTTCTTTCATGATGGTGAGAGTCCACAAGCCATCACTTTTGAGAATATTCCCATCCTGACCACTAGGAGGAGGCAAATGACACCTCAACACACCAGGGCTTTAAATTCCTCCCACTTCTCATGATTCTCTATTATACATAGAGCCATCACATGTGGGAATCAATACCCAAGCTTTGGATTCCACAAGACCACCGTGAATAGGGGAGACAAATAGAGAAGGCAGTACATTACTATTCAGGCACTACAGCCTGCAGAACTTTCCTGCCAGTCTCAGAAGAAGCATACACATCAAAGTGATAAAACTTAAAAAGAGTATGCAAAAAAGACTGAATAAAAAAGCTGAAGGCCCAACCCATGCATTGGCTCAAAAGGAGGAGTTTGAAGAACCTCAAAACCATATTTTTAGATTTTTGCACCTGGGCCCTGTGGTTTTTAGTTACATATTTGGAGCAGCTCACTGTAGACCAGGGGATTAGTGGACGAGAACACATTTCACCTGGCAGGCCTGCAACATTTCTCAATGAGAAAAGACCTTTCACTGCCTGGCTTATAACTCCTCGTATGTCCCTATGAACGACAGGCTACTGCAACTAGGATTCGGGCCTCAGATCAATTAGATGATTCCCTTTCAAACAATGAGTAGATCTTGCACTTCGCTTTAACCTCACTGCTCATCAAGGATACAAAAGAAAATTACTCATGGGAAGTGGGAGTAATTTAAAGCTCTGGTGTTTTGGGGTGTCTTTTTCCTCCTCCTAGTGGTCAGGAGACGAATATCCCCACATGTGATGGCTCATGGATACTCACCATCGAAAGAAACAAACATAGTTTATACTTTCCTGATAATGTTATTTCATTCCTTGGTATTCTTATATGCAGATGGTGGCAGGACTTTTGCCCTTTATTTGCTTCATTTGGCTCCTTCCTGTGTTTATGGCTTTTCTTCTCTGCTTGGCCATATGTATACCTGGGTATGGTATGGGAGTATGGGGTGAAACAAAACTAGTATTTAGGGGTGTTTTACCTGCTCCTGTATGGGAGTATGGGGTGAAACAAAACTAGTATTTAGGGGTGCTTTACCTGCTCCTAATGCACTTGAAACATATCTTACATGGGATTTTCATCATCATGAAACAAATTAATTTATCAGGTAATTATAAATTGTTTTTTTTTCTATAGCTGATATAGGTGTAATGCACAGAAGTTTCTTATTTAAAGGGCGGTGGGAAATTTCTGCATCAGCAGTGCCTTCTCACTTTTCAGAAGCCCAGTAAGGGACATATGTCAATGATAAGTTAATATAAAAATGTTTAAATTTTTTCTGTAATTATCACATCAATTTAGGGCCTTTAACATTCTTTTAAAATATTAGGGACTTCTGCAAGCTGTGTTTTCAGTTCTTAAGTGTCACCCTAATTATTTGTGAATTGGTTTATCTAATTTTGTATAGCTAATGCTGCATTATTAATACATTTATATTGAAAACACCCTTTAAATTTGCTTGTTGTTTGAATTTCACACAAAAAAATAACACTTATTTTATAATCAATACTTTTGTTTTAGAATTTTTAATACCTAATTGAAAAGCTTCAGTAAGCATGAGGTAAAAGTAATAGAAACTGAACACAAAATGAAAAGTGAATATGAGTGATATATTTAAAAAGAGAGTGGATGCCATGGAAACTGAAAAAGTACAGAGGCCGTGGTTTAAAACTAAACAGTGACTATATCTTAATTAAAAAAACATGCCATATTGTTTCTTAATAAAGATTTATTTGCATACTGAGGTGTACATGTGTTGTAACTATACAGTTCAATAATAAATTTGGAGAAACATTATTACCTTCTATTTTTTTAAAGGGCCATAATACCCAAATGTTTAAACACTCTAAAGCTGCAGAATAAGCTGTAAAAAGCTGACTAGAAAATATCACCCGAACATCTCTGTAAAAAAGGAAGATATTTTACCTCAAAAATTCCTCAGTAGCCACATCCCATTGTAAAGGACTTCTAAGCAGCAAATCAGTATGTCTGTCCCGGGACAGCGGAAGGGGCGAGCTTACGTGCACACTCAACTTATTACCCTATTCAGTTGAAGGAAGTTTACTATGAAATCTCATGAGAGTTAAGTGAAATCTCATGAAATCACAGTAAAAGAGTTCATGACCTCAGCATTGCTGATGCTCATTGGCTGCTGTTCATTTCTTCATTTTTATTTTGTTTTAACCTCCATCTGAGAAACAGCAGAGTATAACTTTTTACACAGAACTTACTCTGCTGAGCTGAGGAGATTGTGAGGTAAAATATCTTCCTTTTTTACATAGAGATGCTGAGGTGATATTTTCCAGTTATACTGCATCAGTTTCAAGTGATTTAGCATATGAGTATTATGTCCCTTTAATGGAATCTTCCGTACCCCTGCTTTAATTAAAATAGTATAGGATGTTTGATCAGTTGGGCACTGATTTTCCTGGCATTGACCTGCATAATTGTTGGGAACCACATTTCCAGCTATTTTAAGGTCTGAAAAGGCTACTTTTCAATTTGGCCCAATTACAATATTGTGATTTCATCTGATTTTTGCATTTGCAAAAAGGTTTACTCTATCTGCACTATGGAGCTAAAAACTGTTTGCCATCACAGTATGTTTTTGGCCCACTTTTCAACACCATTTTTGACTTTTTTGGCTATTTCCAAACATTCTTTTACATTACACTGGTCACATTCTAGAGGTTTGCTAACATACCTGGTATCGATTCATTAAACCTCTAATTATCCCTATTGGAGAGGCTGTATACAGTCAATAGGGCCCACATTAACATATGTATAGGCACATGTAATTATATAAATGTGATACTACATGCAGAAAAACTCACCTCAGAACACCTACAGCTACCAATGGAGTGATTTTATATTTCATATTTAATTGTATTTCTCACTCACACTGACATGATTGTCACTAACTGTACAGATATTATTAAAATAGATTTTTTTAGAGGGGCGTGTCTCTGGGCAGCACCTTCAATGGTCGCAATATCGGTAGCTCTGAGTAGATCACAGATAATCTGCCTATTATCAGTGACATAGATGACCATATGACCATCTTAATAGCCTCTTGTAGATATTTAGAACTTGCAACTCAAGCTGATCCTCATGATATGCTACAATAAGGAATCCTACCTCTGTTCATCGATCCGTTGAGGCCTAAGGCAGACTTTACTCAGAGGCGCTCAACACCGCCGGGTATACATTGCTTTGACACTGCTAATTTCTCATCAGCTACAGTAAACATGGAGATTCAAATCCTCCAAGAGCTGGAGAACCTACTACTGCATCACTTTGCCCAACTTTAGGAAGACCTATCTAGATCTATACAATCAGTCACCCATGAGGTCTCACACACCATATCTGCTGAGGCGGCACAGACAAGTGATACTGAGGTGGAAATAGCTAGCTTGCCTCTAGACCTCCTGCCGCAAGGGTCTTTATTGGGAACAGACTCTGTTGATCAGGATTGCTAGAATTCTTTCTTTTCTCCAGGATGGTCTGAAGAAAGGATTGTCAGTCAGTTCTCTGAAAGGTCAGATTTCTGCTTTATCTATTTCTTTCATGTAATTAGCAAGAGTCCATGAGCTAGTGACGTATGGGATATACATTCCTACCAGGAGGGGCAAAGTTTCCCAAACCTTAAAATGCCTATAAATACACCCCTCACCACACCCACAATTCAGTTTTACAAACTTTGCCTCCGATGGAGGTGGTGAAGTAAGTTTGTGCTAGATTCTACGTTGATATGCGCTCCGCAGCAAGTTGGAGCCCGGTTTTCCTCTCAGCGTGCAGTGAATGTCAGAGGGATGTGAGGAGAGTATTGCCTATTTGAATGCAGTGATCTCCTTCTACGGGGTCTATTTCATAGGTTCTCTGTTATGGGTCGTAGAGATTCATCTCTTACCTCCCTTTTCAGATCGACGATATACTCTTATATATACCATTACCTCTGCTGATTCTCGTTTCAGTACTGGTTTGGCTTTCTACAACATGTAGATGAGTGTCCTGGGGTAAGTAAATCTTATTTTCTGTGACACTCTAAGCTATGGTTGGGCACTTTGTTTATAAAGTTCTAAATATATGTATTCAAACATTTATTTGCCTTGACTCAGAATGTTCAACATTACTTATTTTTCAGACAGTCAGTTTCATATTTGGGATAAATGCATTTGTTTCAATCATTTTTTCTTACCTTAAAAAATTTGACTTTTTCCCTGTGGGCTGTTAGGCTCGCGGGGGCAGAAAATGCTTCATTTTATTGCGTCATTCTTGGCGCGGACTTTTTTGGCGCAAATTTTTTTTTCTGTTTCCGGCGTCATACGTGTCACCGGAAGTTGCGTCATTTTTTGACGTTTTTTTGCGTGAAAAATGTCGGCGTTCCGGATGTGGCGTCATTTTTGGCGCCAAAAGCATTTAGGCGCCAAATAATGTGGGCGTCTTTTTTGGCGCTAAAAAATATGGGCGTCATTTTTGTCTCCACATTATTTAAGTCTCATTATTTATTGCTTCTGGTTGCTAGAAGCTTGTTCTCTGGCATTTTTTTCCCATTCCTGAAACTGTCATTTAAGGAATTTGATCAATTTTGCTTTATATGTTGTTTTTTTCTTTTACATATTGCAAGATGTTCCACGTTGCAACTGAGTCAGAAGATACTTCAGGAAAATCACTGCCCAGTGCTGGAGCTACCAAGCTAAGTGTATCTGCTATAAACTTTTGGTATCTGTTTCTCCAGCTGTTGTTTGTATTGCATGTCATGTCAAACTTATTAATGCAGATAAAATTTCCTTTAGTACTGTTACATTATCTGTTGCTGTTCCGTCAACATCTAATTTTCAGAGTGTTCCTGATAACATAAGAGATTTTATTTTTTAAATCCATTAAGAAGGCTATGTCTGTTATTTCTCCTTCTAGTATACATAAAAGTCTTTTAAAACTTCTCTTTTTTCAGATGAATTTTTAAATGAACATCATCATTCTGATACTGATAATGGTTCTTCTGGTTCAGAGGTTTCTGTCTCAGAGGTTGATGCTGATAAATCTTTGTATTTGTTCAAGATGGAATTTATTCGTTCTTTACTTAAAGAAGTATTATTTGCATTAGAAATAGAGGATTCTGGTCCTCTTGATACTAAATGTAAACGTTTAAATAAGGTTTTTAAATCTCCTGTAGTTATTCCAGAAGTGTTTTATCTCCCTGATGCTATTTCTGAAGTAATTTCCAGGGAATGGAATAATTTGGGTAATTTATTTACTCCTTCTAGACGTTTAAGCAATTATATCCTGTGCCATCTGACAGATTAGAGTTTTTTGGGACAAAAATCCCTAAGGTTATGGGGCTGTCTCTACTCCTGCTAATGTACTACTATTCCTACGGCAGATAGTACTTCATTTAAGGATCCTTTAGATAGGAAAATTGAATCCTTTCTAAGAAAAGCTTACTTATGTTCAGGTAATCTTCTTAGACCTGCTATATTTTTAGCGGATGTTGCTGCAGCTTCAACTTTTTGGTTAGAAGCTTTAGCGCAACAAGTAACAGATCATAATTTTATAGCATTATTATTATTCTATAACATGCTAATAATTTTATTGGTGATACCATCTTTTGATATCATTAGAGTTGATGTCAGGTATATGTCTCTAGCTATTTTAGCTAGAAAAGCTTTATGGATTAAACTTGGAATGCTGATATGTCTTCTAAGTCAACTTTGCTTTCCTTTTCTTTCCAGGGTAAATAATCATTTTCGTTCCTTTCCTCACAACAAGGAACAAAAGCCTGATCCTTCATCCTCAGGAGCGGTATCAGTTTGGAAACTATTTCCAGTTTGGAATATATCCAAGCCTTATAGAAACCTATAGCCAGCTCCTAAGTACCTATGAAGGTGCGACCCTTATTCCAGCTCAGCTGGTATGGGGCAGATTACGTTTTCTTCAAAGAAATTTGGATCAATTCCGTTCTCAATCTCTGGTTTCAGAACATTGTTTCAGAAAGGTACAGAATTGGCTTCAAGTTAAGGCCTCCTGCTAAGAGATTTTTTTCTTTCCCGTGTCCCAGTTAACACAGCAAAGGCTCAGCATTTCTGAAATGTGTTTCAGATCTAGAGTTGGCTGGAGTATTTATGCCAGTTCCAGTTCTGGAACAGGGGCTGGGGTTTTATTTTATCTCTTCATTGTACCAAAGAAGGTCAATTCCTTCAGACCAGTTCCGGATCTATCATTATTGAATCGTTATGTTAGGATACCAACATTCAAGATGGTTACTGTAGAACTATCCTGCCTTTTGTTTAGCAAGGGCATTATATGTCGACAATAGATTTACAGGATGTGTATCTGCATATTCCGATTCATCCAGATCACTTTTAGTGTCTGAGATTCTCTTTTTAGACAAGCATTACCGGTTTTGTGGCTCTACCGTTTGGCCTAGCCTCAGTTCCAAGAATTTTTTTCAAAGGTTCTCGGTGCCCTTCTTTCTGTAATCAGAGAACAGGGTTTTGGTATTTCCTTATTTGGACGATATCTTGGTACTTGCTCAGTCTTCTCATTTTCAAAGAATCTCATACGAATCGACTTGTGTTGTTTCTTCAAGTTCATGGTTGGAGGATCAATTTACCAATCAGTTCATTGATTCCTCAGACAAGGGTAACCTTTTTAGGTTTCTAGATAGATTCAGTGTCTATGACTCTGTCCTTGTCAGACAAGAGAAGTTTAACATTGATATCAGCTTGTCAAAACCTTCAGTGACAATCATTCCCTTTGGTAGCCTTATGCATGGAAATGTTGGGTCTTAGGACTGCCGCATCAGATGCGATCTCCTTTGCTCGTTTTCACATGCGACCTCTTCAGCTCTGTATGCTGAACCAATGGTACAGGGATTACTCAAGATATCTCAATTAATATCTTTAAACCGATTTTACGACACTCTCTGACATGGTGGACAGATCACCATCGTTTAGTTCAGGGGGCTTCTTTGTTCTTCCGACCTGGACTATAATCTCAACAGATGCAAGTCTTACAGGTTGGGGAGCTGTGTGGGGGTATCTGACGGCACAAGGGGTTTGGGAATCTCAGGAGGTGAGATTTCCGATCAATATTTTGGAACTCCGTGCAATTTTCAGAGCTCTTCAGTCTTGGCCTCTTCTGAAGAGAGAGTTGTTCATTTGTTTTCAGATAGACAATGTCACAACTGTGGCATACATCAATCATCAAGGAGGGACTCACAGTCCTCTGGCTATGAAAGAAGTATCTCGAATTTTGGTTTGGGCGGAATCCAGCTCCTGTCTAATCTCTGCGGTTCATATCCCAGGTATGGACAATTGGAAAGCGGATTATCTCAGTCGCCAAACATTGCATCCGGGCGAATGGTCTCTTCACCCAGAGGTATTTCTTCAGATTGTTCAAATGTGGGAACTTCCAGAAATAGATCTGATGGCTTCTCATCTAAACAAGAAACTTCCCAGGTATCTGTCCAGATCCCGGGATCCTCAAGCGGAGGCAGTGGATGCATTATCACTTCCTTGGAAGTATCATCCTGCCTATATCTTTCCGCCTCTAGTTCTTCTTCCAAGAGTAATCTCCAAGATTCTGAAGGAATGCTCGTTTGTTCTGCTGGTAGCTCCGGCATGGCCTCACAGGTTTTGGTATGCGGATCTTGTCCGGATGGCCTCTTGCCAACCGTGGACTCTTCCGTTAAGACCAGACCTTCTGTCTCAAGGTCCTTTTTTCCATCAGGATCTGAAATCCTTAAATTTAAAGGTATGGAGATTGAACGCTTGATTCTTGGTCAAAGAGGTTTCTCTGACTCTGTGATTAATACTATGTTACAGGCTCGTAAATCTGTATCCAGAGAGATATATTATAGAGTCTGGAAGACTTATATTTCTTGGTGTCTTTCTCATCATTTTTCTTGGCATTCTTTTAGAATACCGAGAATATTACAGTTTCTTCAGGATGGTTTAGATAAGGGTTTGTCCGCAAGTTCCTTGAAAGGACAAATCTCTGCTCTTTCTGTTCTTTTTCACAGAAAGATTGCTATTCTTCCTGATATTCATTGTTTTGTACAAGCTTTGGTTCGTATAAAGCCTGTCATTAAGTCACTTTCTCCTCCTTGGAGTTTGAATTTGGTTCTGGGGGCTCTTCAAGCTCCTCCATTTGAACCTATGCATTCATTGGACATTAAATTACTTTCTTGGAAAGTTTTGTTCCTTTTGGCCATCTCTTCTGCCAGAAGAGTTTCTGAATTATCTGCTCTTTCTTGTGAGTCTCCTTTTCTGATTTTTCATCAGGATAAGGCGGTGTTGCGAACTTCTTTTGAATTTTTACCTAAGTTGTGAATTCCAACAACATTAGTAGAGACATTGTGGTTCCTTCATTATGTCCTAATCCTAAGAATTCTAAGGAGAAATCGTTGCATTCTTTGGATGTTGTTAGAGCTTTGAAATATTATGTTGAAGCTACTAAGTCTTTCCGAAAGACTTCTAGTTTATTTGTTATCTTTTCCGGTTCTAGAAAGGCCAGAAAACTTCTGCCATTTCTTTGGCATCTTGGTTGAAATCTTTAATTCATCTTGCCTATGTTGAGTCGGGTAAAACTCCGCCTCAGAGGATTACAGCTCATTCTACTAGGTCAGTTTCTACTTCCTGGGCGTTTAGGAATGAAGCTTCGGTTGATCAGATTTGCAAAGCGGCAACTTGGTCCTCTTTGCATACTTTTACCAAATTCTACCATTTTGATGTATTTTCTTCTTCTGAAGCAGTTTTTGGTAGAAAAGTACTTCAGGCAGCGGTTTCAGTTTGAATCTTCTGCTTATGTTTTTCATTAAACTTTATTTTGGGTGTGGATTATTTTCAGCAGGAATTGGCTGTCTTTATTTTATCCCTCCCTCTCTAGTGACTCTTGTGTGGAAAGATCCACATCTTGGGTAGTCATTATCCCATACGTCACTAGCTCATGGACTCTTGCTAATTACATGAAAGAAAACATAATTTATGTAAGAACTTACCTGATAAATTCATTTCTTTCATATTAGCAAGAGTCCATGAGGCCCGCCCTTTTTTTGTGGTGGTTATGATTTTTTTGTATAAAGCACAATTATTCCAATTCCTTATTTTATATGCTTTCGCACTTTTTTCTTATCACCCCACTTCTTGGCTATTCGTTAAACTGAATTGTGGGTGTGGTGAGGGGTGTATTTATAGGCATTTTAAGGTTTGGGAAACTTTGCCCCTCCTGGTAGGAATGTATATCCCATACGTCACTAGCTCATGGACTCTTGCTAATATGAAAGAAATGAATTTATCAGGTAAGTTCTTACATAAATTATGTTTTTGTTGCTCAAGCGTCTGGCGGATATGCCAGATGTTCAATCTTTTTGTCAGATCCTAGTCAGAATTAGACCTGTGTTTACACCTGTTACTCCTCCTTGGAGCCTTAAGTTCTGAAAGTTTTGCAGCAGGCTCCGTTTGAGCCAATGCATTCCATAGATATTAAGTTGTTATCTTGGAAGGTTTTGTTTCTTATTGCTATCTCTTCTGATCGGAGAGTCTGAGCTCTCGGCTTTGCAGTGTGATTCGCCTTACCTTATTTTTCATGCAGATAAGGTGGTCCTGCGTACTAAGTTGGGATTTCTCCCTAAAGTGGTTTCGGATAGAAATATTAATCAGGAAATTGTTGTTCCTTCTCTCTGTCCAAATCCTTCTCATAAGGAACGTCTGTTGCACAACTTGGATGTTGTGCGTGCTCTAAAATTCTACCTACAGGTGACTAAGGATTTTCACCAGTCTTCTGCCCTGTTTGTTTCTCAGGAAAGTGTAAGGGTCAGAAAGCTACTGCTACTTCTCTTTTTCTCTAGTTGAGAAGTATTATTCGTTTTATTTATGAGACTGCTGATCATCAGCCTCCTGAGAGAATTACAGCTCATTCCACAAGGGCTGTGTCCTTTTCTTGGAGCGTTCAAAAATGAAGCTTCTGTGGAACAGATACCAATTTGATACTTTTGCCTCGGCTGAAGCTTCTTTTGGGAGAAAGGTTCTTCAAGAGGTGGTGCCTTCTGTTTAGCTTTGCCTGTCTTGTTTTCCCTCCCTAGTCATTTTGTGTCCACTAGCTTGGGTATTGGTTCCCGCTAGTAATTGATGACGTTGTGGACTCTCCATATCTTAGGAAAGAAAACAAAATGTATGCTTACCTGATCAATTTATTTCTTTCCGGATATGGAGAGTCCATGACCCCACCCTTAATTTAAGACAGTTATTTTTTACTAAACCTCAGGCACCTCTATACCTTTGTGTTTTTCCATTTCCCTTTGATCGAATGACTGGGGATTATGGGTAGGGGAGTGACACTTAACAGCTTTGTTGTGGTGCTCTTTGCCTCCTCCTGCTGGCCAGGAGTGATATTCTCTCTAGTAATTGATGACGTTGTGGACTCTCCATATCCTTAAAGAAAGAAATTTATCAGGTAAGCAAAAATTTTGTTTTTAAGCATAGATGTTTCTTAGATTCTGTGATTGAAACTTTAATCCAGACTCGTAAGCCTGTGACAAGGAATATTTATCATAAGGTCTGTGAGGCTTTTACTGCTTGGTGTATAAATAATGGCCTTTATTGGCATTCTTTTAGAATTCCTAGAATTTTGCAGTTCTTGCAGGAGGGTTTAGATAAGGGTCTATCTGCCAGTTCTATTAATGGGCAGATTTCTGCTCTTTCAGATTTGTTTCATAGGAAGATTGTTAATCTTCCTGACATTCATGGATTTTTTCAGCCTTTGGCACAAATTAAGCCTTTGATCAAGCTAATTTATCATTCCTGGATTCTTAACTTGGTGTTAAAGGTTTTGCAGGCTCCTCCTTTTGAGCCTATGCATAAAGTGGAAATTAAGCTTCTTTCTTAGTGTCACGGTTTTTTCCCTGTTGTTTGTCATGTGCTGCTGGCAGCCATTTTACTCACCTGTCTTCCTGTGGTGCATTGTGGGGGATGCTGCTCATTTCCTACACTTCCTTTTATGGCCAGGCTGGTGTGCATCATCCATGTGAGACAGGATGCAGTCTCAGAATTGTGATGTCATCACTTATTATTTAAAGGGCCTCTGTTTAGTATGCTTTGCCTTTGCGTTGTCTCAGACCTGTTTGTGGGAGTTCCTGTGTATTACCTGGCTGCCTGGCGTCCTTCCTGGTTCCTGATCCCTGGCTTGTTCCTGACTCTGCTGTTTTCCTTGTTCCTGATTCCGCCTCGTTTGACTATTCGCTTTGGCTCCTGACTCGGCTCGTCTGACTACCAGCTCTGGTTTTGACTCCTTGCTTGTTATTTGACTTGTGGAATTTTTATTATTTTTTGCTATTAATAAAGGTGTGCTTATTTTTGCACTTCTCGTCTCAGTCTGATTCCTGGCACCCTGACACTTAGAAAGTTGTCTTTTTTTCTGCTAGAAGTTTCTTAATGGTCTGCTCTTTCTTGTGACCCTCCTTATCTTATCTTTTACCAGGATACGGCAGTCCTAAGGACTACATTTTATATTTTGCCTAAAGTTGTTCTTCAGACAAAATAAGTAGGAAAATTATTGTCCCTTCTTTGTGCCATAATCCCAAGAATGCTTCAGACAGATCTTTGCATAATTTGGATGTTGTGAGAGCACTGAAGTATTATGTTGATGCTACTTTTCTGGTTCTAGGAAAGTACAGAACGTTTCTGCTGTTTCTTTGGCCTCTTAGTTGAAACACTTGATTCATAAGGCTTAGTTGAAAGAAGGTCAGCCTCTACGGAAATGGATTACTGCTCATTCTACAAGATTAGTTGCCACTTTCTTAGGCTTTCAAGAATAAAGCTTCAGTTGACCAAATTTGTAAGGCAGCTACTTGGTTTTCTTTTCATACTTTCGCTAAATTCTACCATTTTTATGTTTTTGCTTATTCTGATGCAGCCTTTGGTAGAAACGTTGTTCAGATAGTTGTTTAAGCTTGATTTATTTTAGCCTGTTGATTACATTTTAAGTGCATTAAAAATGCCATTTTTTTGTAATTTGTGTGGTTGTGGATTTAGTTTTTGAGTGAAAAAAATATGTTTATTAAAACCCACCCTTTTTTCACATTAGTAGTGGACTCCACTGCTTGGGTATTAGTTCCCAGGAGTAATGGATTGTGGACTCTCACATTCTGTCTGTGGAGTTGTTTGATTACTGATGTGTTGGTGTTGGCATGTAGCACATTTCAACCTGTTGCTGGATTTAGTGCCAGGGATGTCTGTCTGTTCACCATTCAATCTGTTCTTGGTGAGTAGTCTGTGTAGGTTAACAGTTTGCTTGTATGATAAGATTGGTGGTTCAGTAAATATGTTTTGAGAGTTTCTGATCCTTATTTAATATAGGCGGTAAACCCTTTACAATTTGTTTGTGGTCTCTTTTTTCCTCTGTATATTTCAAAAGGTTGTTTCTGGGTATCTCTGTCTGTCATGCTGAATGTCCTTGCTGGATCATGGAGTCACGAAGTGAGGACAGATGTTGATTTCTTGTCCCATCATCCAAGCAGATGTGGTGGTATCGAATAGTTTGACTATATATAACTGATCTCTTTATGTGGCTGGGAAGGAAGCTGGAACTATGTAGTTATTTCTTGTGATCTGTTGGCTTCTTGTATATTGCAGTTGTGATAGTGCCTTCTTTAATGATATTAACAGTGGTATCTAGGAAATTTACAATTTTGGTGAAGTGTTCCGGGGTGAGATTAATGGTGGGGTGTAAATTATTATAGTCTTTGTGAAACTTTTTTAGTGCCATTTCCCCTTCAGTCCAAATAAGAAAGATGTCATTGAGGTAGTGGAGATATAACAGTGGTTTTATTTGTTGTTAATTGAGAAATTCCTCTTCCAAATTAGCCATAAAAAAAGGCATACTATCTCCCTTGAGGACAGTACAGTACTTCTTTCAAAGTCACTATGGTTAGGAAGTTACAGTCCTTTCATAAGAAGGCTTTTCAGCAAGCAGGTTTCCTTTTTAGGCTAGCAATCAGTATCAATTGTGTTGCTGTAGCCTCTACTCTTTTGTGTGCTGGCTTATCTGAGCAGTTTTCAGATGAATATGCTGGAGAAGAGTTAATTAAAACGTTTGAGGTCAGCCGATGCTTTAATTTGTGATGCTATTGCTAACACTATTAAGATTAATGCCAAGAATATGGCATTAGCAGTCTTGACCAGGAAGGCATTATTGTTAAAATGAAGGTCGGCTGACATGGTTTCTAAATCTATGCTTTTCTCCTTTTTCACTGGAAAATTTGTTTGTGCCTGGTCTGGATGGTATTATTTGTACTGTGACTGGAGGTAAAGGAGCTTTTCTATCTCAGGACAAGAAGTCTAAGGGGCTGAATTATCATGCTCCTAATGGAGCTTGATGCCCCTGTTTCTGCGCGAACCTTCAGGCTCACCGGAAACTGAAGTTATGAAGCAGGGGTCTAAAGACTGCTGCTCCATAACTTGTCAGCCTGCTCTGAGGCTGTGGACATCAATCTGCCCGATCCTATACAATTGGCCTGATTAACACCCCCTGCTAGCGGCCAATTGTCTGTGAATCTGCAGGGGGCGGCATTGCACAAGCAGTTTACTAGAACTGCTTGTGTAATGATAAATGCCAACAGCGTATGCTGTTGGCATTTATCGATGTGCGGTGGACATGCTACGGTACATCGTATCATGTCCGCTCGCACATTAATAAATAGGCCCTTAAGGCTGAGATCAGGGCTTCTAAATGTTTTTCTTCCTTTCATAATTCTAGGTACCTAAACAGTCTAAGAAACCTGCCTCCTCTACTAAGTCAGCATGAAGGTGCAGCCCCCAATTCAGAACTTCCAAGACAACAGCTTAATATCCAAATCCACCCCCAGAATTGCAAAGAAGAAAATATAGTTAATGTATACTATAGTATTATTGAAAAGATGTCAATCCAATGCCCTTTAAAAGAAAAAAAACGTTGTTAGTCATTACCGTTGAACCCAAAAGATGAGGGTTTATGGAAAGAGGTTCTGTTTTATATGGAAGCCATAATATTTATGTAGTGTGTATATATACATTGGAAAAGGGATGCAGGCACTACGTAATGGTGCAGTATAAAATCCAAAAATGTATTTGTCAAAAAAGTAAAAATACAAACCAAGACAGTGTCTGTTGTCATCCTGTCCTTGTCTGTGCACTGTCTTGGTCCGTTTGGATGGTTTGTATTTTTTACTTTATGGACAATACATTTTTTTTATTTTATACTGCACCATTGCGTAGTGCCTGCATCCATCTTCCATTGACTTCTACTTGCGTTTTTTTATTCTACCACTGCTACGGCACTCCAAGAGGGGGAGGAGAGTTGGGTGATCTTTCTACTTTGGATTCACTTCCGCTCTGGGCTTTCGCTGTGCTAGAGTCACTGAGACCCGTTCCCCTTTGGTGTGTATATACATTCCCCACAAAAATATGGTAGTGTTTTTTTATGCATAGGTTTGGCTGATTTTTTTTTTTCTAACTATAGAAATTCTACTGAAAGTACACTAGAATGAGGCCTTATTAGATATTGATTGATAAGATTCTAATATTCTGTGTCTTACAAAAGATGGTCAAGGACATCCTGTTCATGTATGCAGAAACTAAACTCATTCTACGTAGCTACTTGAACTGCATATGTTGTACTTCCATTGATTTATAAATAGTAACTAAAATGCATCATTCAAGCTGCGAGAAATATTGGGCAGAATTAGATTGTAGAGGATAAAAATAAATCACTAAAACTCTCGCTAGGAACATACTAAAACATATCAAGTACTCATATAAGTGATGCTGGCAATTCAACTACTTTTACGAATAGGGAAATTATTACAGGTAATTGAATTTGCATGTAGACACTAAAATTAAAAGTTTAGATAATTTTTTATACCTCATTTGGAATGTTAATATTTTAGCATATATGATATTTGTTGATTCTTAGGTTTTATATCTTTTTAGCTGTTTATTACTATTACTAGTCGATAAGCCTGCCCAGAGGGCAGTCTAATTATTTTTTAAACTACAGATGTAGAAACAACACGTGCAGTGTTTGATTGCCACTGACGTATATGTTAATTCCTATCCCCGTAAAATATTTTCAGAAGTTGCGATCGGCAATTTCCGTAACTTCGCCCACACACAATTTATACTGTATCAATGCATAGTTACTGTATCAATAATGTAGACACTAACAGAGAAAAAAATAAGCATTAATAAAAATGTCAGTGTCTACATTATTAATACAGTCACTATGCATTGTGACTGTATAAATAATGTGTAGACTGAGCCGCCTCTCAATAATAAACCTAAAAGTTCTTTACCTATATTTCCGCCATACACAAAAAATCACAAGTAAAACTAAAATGAATAACCCCTTAACCGTCAATTACCCACATCACAATACACCTAATTACCCTATTAACCCCTAAACCCACACATCGCAATAAACCTCATTACCCTATTAACCCCTAAACCCCCACATCGCAAAAAACCTTATTACCCTATTAACCCCTAAACCGCAAAACCCCCACATCGCAATAAACCTATTTACCCTATTAACCCCTAGACCGCAAAACCCCCACATCGCAATAAACCTATTAACCCCTAAACCCCCACATCACAACAAACCTATTAACCCCTAAACCGCAAAACCCCTACATTGCAATAAACCTATTTACCCTATTAACCCCTAAACCGCAAAACCCCTACATTGCAATAAACCTATTTACCCTATTAACCCCTAAACCGCAAAACCCCTACATCGCAATAAATCTATTTACCCTATAAACCCCTACATTGCAATAAACCTATTTAACTTATTAACCCTTTAAACCGCCAAAACCCACAACGCAAATAACTATTTAAATAACTACTGTAAGTACAGTACACTAACCTAACACCTCCTAACCTAACAACCCCTAACCTAATACCCCATTAAATAAACCCAAATTACCTAAACTAATATATTCTGAAGTTACAAAAAAGGCTAACATTACAGAAAATAAAAAATCAAACTAACAAAATTAAACCTAATCCTTATGAAAATAAAAAAGACCCCGCAAAATAAAAACATCCCCTACTCTAAGAATAAACTACCAGTAGCCCTTAAAAGGGCTTTTTGCAGGGCATTGCCCCAAGAAAATCAGCTCTTTTTCAAGAAAATACACAAAGCCTCCCTAACAGTAAAACCCCCCACCCACCAAACCCCCCCAAATAAAATAACCTAGTACTAAAAAACCTAAACTACCCATTGCCCTGAAAAGGGCATTGAGCTCTTTTTCTGCCCATCCCTAATCTAAATAAAACAAAAAACCCTTTAAAAATCCTAAATCTAACCCCTAGGTTGGTATTCGGTTCCTAAAGTCCAGCGGAGAAGGTCCTGTTCCAGGCGATGAAGTCTTCCAAGCGCAACCTCTTCTTCCAGGAACATCCTACACGGAGCAGAGCTGAAGACCGGCGACTCTGGAACTGAAGACCGGTGACCATGGAGCATGGAGGATCCTCTTCGTACGATCTCCGCCGTGTACTGAATAGTGAATTCAAGGTTCGCGATTAAAGATGGTGTACCTTGAATTCCTATTGGCTGATTTGATTCTCCAATTCAAATCAGCCAATAGGATGAAAGCTACTCAAATCCTATTGGCTGTTTAAATTAGCCAATAGGATGAGAGCAAGTGAAATTTTATTGGCTATTCAAATCAGCCAATAGAATTTCACTTTCTCTCATGCTATTGGCTAATTTAAATATATAGATATTGAAATGTAATTGCATTATCTATTACAAGCATACAAATATTTTGAATATTTTACAGATTAAATTCATTTGTAGTTTTATTTGAGAAGCAATATTCAAAGCTATGTCACATTTGTCTCATATCAGATAACTGCTAAAAATGTAATTGCAAAGGCAGATACAAATCAATATCTTGCTACTCTTTGAATTGTCCATGGCCTATATATCATGCTTTATGGATGGCATATGTTTCTCACATGCTAATCCCTTTCTGTTCCTCATGTTTTGAGAGAACTTTGCATTACAGGGATAGACTTTTTTTCTGAGCCAACATTGTCTAGGGCGGATGCTGTTCAGGAGTCTTTTGACAATGTTCAAGTTATGCCACAGCTTTCTCCTTGTGTCCTAAAATCTATCGTCCACACATCCAGTGCCCTGTACTTCCTTTCTTACTCCACCTGGAGTTATGCTGCAAGACATCGCTACCCTCATGTCCTCTGCGGTATCTGATGCGTCGTCCACTTTTCCATGCTGCAAGGAAAACGGAAGAGGAAATGTAAAGAATCAGTGAGTAAGTGTAAAGGACTTATCTGGATTGGAGTCTGTAGCAGAGATATATGCTCACCCTTACAGGTATCACAGCCCAAAGTGATCAGGTAAGAAAACCACCTGGGCTGTGTATAAATGCATGGGGGCTGTTTGCAAAAAACAAGGATCTAAGTATGCTGTACAAACAAGGGTAAATCCAAGAGAGTAGTCAAGATATTGCAGGGATCAAAGGAAGCCAGAGGTGCAGGTAAATGAACAGAGCTGGGGTCACAAGCCAGGGTCAGTGTTGGGGATTCAGGAACAAAGACGCCTAAACAGGAAACATGAAACAAAAAACTGACCCTGAGCACAGGAAAAGGCAGGGTTATATAGCCAGATAATGAGCTGCTAATTGGTGGGAAGTCCCAGGTAAGCCTGACTGACAGGTTGTAAATGAGCACAGGTGATCCAGGTAAAGCAATATCCAGAGTCCAGCCCCAGTGCTGCAGGTAGGATAAGGAAAGTTAATGAAAGGCTTACATACTCACACAAATAGAGAAAAACAGCTGTGGCTTAGAGTCAAGAGAACAAGCCTAGGATAAGAGAGGACCCAGGTTCAAGTCCCTCGGTTGCCCCCAAATGGGCGACCATGCCTGGCTGTTTGCATGGAACGGTGGGAACTGTGACAGTTCCCTCCCCTTAAAATCGCCCCCCGGGCATGAACAGGCTGGGTGGATGCCACTTTGAGTTTGGGAGCAAAGTCAGCCTCATCTTCGGACATGTCAAAGATGTCATCTGGCAGGATGCCGACTCTCCCGTGGGCATCAGACCTACAATTTGGCCGTCCTCTACATTACTGGAAAGCACTGTGCCAATAGTGGCCTTAGCAGCCTTCTTCCTGTTCTTTTTCGTCTTAGTTGCTGTCAAAGTACTTGCAGGTGAGGCATTCACAGCTTGCAATGCTTTCTCGAACATCACAAGATCCTCCTTTCAGACAAGGGTACCATTCGAGGCATAAGTGCAGTCAGGTGGCAGTCCTTGGGCAGGGCAGAACGTAATGCTGGTGCTTGCCAGTGCAGAAGTGATGATGGTTTCAGGATTAGGCATATCAGAAAGTTGAGAAGACGCTTCAGGAGTAAGAGGTAGAGGCATAATCTGGGTCTCAGGGATTTCTGGACTAACAAGAGCAGGTTCCGTAGGTTTACAGGAAATAACAGTCTCAGAGGTTAGTAGACTCCTCTGAACAGCAGAACCTGGTCAGCCATAACAGCATCCTTGGCAGCTCACAGAATTGCATGTAGAACAAAGAGGGTGAACAAAAACAGTGTCTGTTTGTAGAGCTGGAGAGAGAGGTGGGCGAATAGGGCAATTGGAGAAAAAGTGTCCTCTTTCCCCACAGTAAAAGCAAAGGCAATGGCTCCTCCTTCTCGCTCTTTCTTGGGCAGCCTGCCTATTCCAGATTACCCCTATCTCCATGGGCTCCTCAATGTCCTGAGAAGGAGTATAAATTCATCAGGAGCATCAAGGTTTGCGGATGAGTACTGATAAAATGCATCCCAGTCATGAGGAAGCCGTGATCTGTGGGAACGTGGAACAGTCCTAGGAACCTTAGTTTGCCTTGTGGTAGTACACTGAGTGGCCATGGCTGTTATAAAAGCCCCCCAGTTGTCTAGGACAGGACTCTTAGCCAGGAGCATCTGGTGTGTCCATTTTTTTTATCTGCCCAGAAAGCAGGTTGATGGCTGTGCGGACCATGATGAAGTCAGTGGCATATGTAAGACACTTTAGGGCAAACACTAGCACACAATCTACCTTAACAGACATGAAGGAGGAACGGCTACCATCGAATCTCTCAGGTAACAGTACAAAAGGTTCTGGGTGTACCGTACCTTTAAGAGCACAAAAGTCCTGCTGCAAATCCAGGACAGTCTGAGACAAGTTGGATACTTGCTGGGTCAGGGCAGTGAGCAAACATCCTGTTCATCTCTGTGGGCTCCATCATGTTCAGTTCTTATGTAAAGGACTTACCTGGATTGGAGTCTGTAGCAGAGATATATGCTCACCCTTACAGGTATCACAGCCCAAAATGATAAGGTAAGAAAACCACCTGGGCTGTGAATAAATGCACAGGGGCTGTGTGCAAAAAACAAGGATCCAAGTATGCTGTACAGACAAGGGTAAATCCAAGAGAGTAGTCAAGGTATTGCAGAGATCATAGGAAGCCAGATGTGCAGTTAAACGATGAACAAAGCTGGGGTCACAAGCCAGGGTCAGTCTTGGGGATTCAGGAACAAAGACACCTAAACAGGAAACATGAAACAAAGAACTGACCCTGAGCACAGGAAAAGGCAGGGTTATATAGAGAGATAAAGAGCTGCTAATTGGTAGGAAGTCCCAGGTAAGCCTGACTGACAGGTTGTAAATGAGCACAGGTGATCCAAGTAAAGCAATATCCAGGGTCCAGCCCCAGTGCTGCAGGCAAGATAAGGCTTACATATACAGGGAGTGCAGAATTATTAGGCAAATGAGTATTTTGACCACATCATCCTCTTTATGCATGTTGTCTTACTCCAAGCTGTATAGGCTCGAAAGCCTACTACCAATTAAGCATATTAGGTGATGTGCATCTCTGTAATGAGAAGGGGTGTGGTCTAATGACATCAACACCCTATATCAGGTGTGCATAATTATTAGGCAACTTCCTTTCCTTTGGCAAAATGGGTCAAAAGAAGGACTTGACAGGCTCAGAAAAGTCAAAAATAGTGAGATATCTTGCAGAGGGATGCAGCACTCTTAAAATTGCAAAGCTTCTGAAGCGTGATCATCGAACAATCAAGCGTTTCATTCAAAATAGTCAACAGGGTCGCAAGAAGCGTGTGGAAAAACCAAGGCGCAAAATAACTGCCCATGAACTGAGAAAAGTCAAGCGTGCAGCTGCCAAGATGCCACTTGCCACCAGTTTGGCCATATTTCAGAGCTGCAACATCACTGGAGTGCCCAAAAGCACAAGGTGTGCAATACTCAGAGACATGGCCAAGGTAAGAATGGCTGAAAGACGACCACCACTGAACAAGACACACAAGCTGAAACGTCAAGACTGGGCCAAGAAATATCTCAAGACTGATTTTTCTAAGGTTTTATGGACTTATGAAATCAGAGTGAGTCTTGATGGGCCAGATGGATGGGCCCGTGGCTGGATTGGTAAAGGGCAGAGAGCTCCAGTCCGACTCAGACGCCAGCAAGGTGGAGGTGGAGTACTGGTTTGGGCTGGTATCATCAAAGATGAGCTTGTGGGGCCTTTTCGGGTTGAGGATGGAGTCAAGCTCAACTCCCAGTCCTACTGCCAGTTTCTGGAAGACACCTTCTTCAAGCAGTGGTACAGGAAGAAGTCTGCATCCTTCATGAAAAACATGATTTTCATGCAGGACAATGCTCCATCACACGCGTCCAAGTACTCCACAGCGTGGCTGGCAAGAAAGGGTATAAAAGAAGAAAATCTAATGACATGGCCTCCTTGTTCACCTGATCTGAACCCCATTGAGAACCTGTGGTCCATCATCAAATGTGAGATTTACAAGGAGGGAAAACAGTACACCTCTCAGAACAGTGTCTGGGAGGCTGTGGTTGCTGCTGCACGCAATGTTGATGGTGAACAGATCAAAACACTGAGAGAATCCATGGATGGCAGGCTTTTGAGTGTCCTTGCAAAGAAAGGTGGCTATATTGGTCACTGATTTGTTTTTGTTTTGTTTTTGAATGTCAGAAATGTATATTTGTGAATGTTGAGATGTTATATTGGTTTCACTGGTAAAAATAAATAATTGAAATGGGTATATATTTGTTTTTTGTTAAGTTGCCTAATAATTATGCACAGTAATAGTCACCTGCACACACAGATATCCCCCTAAAATAGCTAAAACTAAAAACAAACTTAAAACTACTTCCAAAAATATTCAGCTTTGATATTAATGAGTTTTTTGGGTTCATTGAGAACATGGTTGTTGTTCAATAATAAAATTAATCCTCAAAAATACAACTTGCCTAATAATTCTGCACTCCCTGTACTCACAAATAGAGAAAAGCAGCTGTGGCTTAGTGGCAAGAGAACAAGCCTAGGATAAGAGAGGACCCAGGTTCAAGTCCCTCGCTTGCCCCCAAAGGGGCAACCACACCTTTGCATGGAATGGTGTGAACCGTGACAGTAAGGTTTCTGACACAGTCTTGGCTATTCTGAATGTCCCCTCCCAGAAATCTGAGGAAGAAGATACTTCGGTAGCATCTGAGGGTGAAATCTCAGACAGTGTAATTCCTTCTGCTGATACTGAAGTTGTATCATTCAGGTTTAAGCTGGAGCATCTCCATGTGTTACTTAAGGAGGTTTTGGCCACCTTGGACGACTCTGACACTACTGTCGTAGTCAATCCTAAGAAGTCTTGTAAGCTAAACAAGTATTTTGACGTACCTTCCTTGGTGGAGGTTTTTCCTGTACCAGATTGAGCTACAGAAATTATTGCTAGGGAATGGGAGAGAATGGGTATCCCTTTTTCTCCATCCCCTAAATTTAAGAAGATGTTTCCTATAGCATATTCTATCAAGGAATCTTGGCAGACGGTCCCCAAGGTGGAAGGGGCAATTTCCACACTAGCTATGAGCACCACTATTCCCATAGAAGATAGTTGTTCCTTTAAAGATCCTATGGATAAGAAGTTGGAGGGGTTACTCAAGATGATATATGTACACCAGGGGTTACAACGGCAACCTGTGGTGTGTATTGCTACTGTCACTAGTGCGGCAGCATACTGATTTGATGAGTTGTCTGATTCTATTCGGACAGACACTCCCCTTGAAGAGATCCAGGATAGGATCAAGGCCCTTAAGTTGGCCAATTCCTTTATTACGGATGCTTCCCTACAGGTTATTAAGCTGGGAGCAAAGATTTCCGGGTTTGCCGTACTGGGCCGCAGAACTTTATGGTTAAAATCCTGGTCTGTGGATGTGTCATCCAATTCTAAGCTTTTGGCGATTCCTTACAAGGGTAAAAATTATTTCTGACATTACGGGAGGAAAGGGTAATAAGCTGAAAGGATGTCAGAGTAATTTTAGTTCCTTTAGAAACTTCAAGGGTAAGCCTTCCTCTACCTCTACCAAGCAGGAACAGTCCAAGCCTTCCTGGAGGCCCAACCAGTCATGGAACAAGGAAAAGCAATCCAAGAAGCCCGCTATTGACTCAAAAGCAGCATGAAGGGTCTGCCCCGATCCAGGACTGGATCTTGTGGGGGGAAGACTTCCTTTCTTCACTCAGGCTTGGGTTCGGGATGTTCAGGATCTCTGGGCAGTGGACATCATGTCCCAGGGATACAAACTAGAGTTCAAGACCTTTCCTCCCAGGTTTCTCATTTCCATATAAAAAGAGAGGCATTCTTAAACTGTGTTTGGGACCTATCCGACCTGGGAGTGATAGTTCCTGTCCCAATGCAGGAACAGGGTCGGTGGTTTTACTCCAATCTGTTCGTGGTTTGCAAAAAAAAGGAAACCTTCAGACGAATTCTAGATCTCAAAAGTCTAAACAAATTCCTCAGAGTACCGTCCTTCAAGATGGAAACTATTTGTTCCATTCTTTCATTGGTTCACGAAGCTCAATTTATGATAACGGTAGATTTAAAGGACGCATACCTGCATGTTCCCATCCACAGGGACCATCACAAGTTTCTGAGGTTCGCATTTCTAGACAAACACTTCCAGTTTGTGGCTCTTCCATTCGGCCTGGCCACAGCTCCCAGAATCATTTCAAAGGTTCTGGGATCCCTGTTGGCGGTGCTCCGGTTGTGGGGCATTGCAGTGGCGCCTTATCTGGACGACATTCTAATTCAGGCACCATCCTTTCAACAAGCAAAATCCACAACCGAAATGTTGTTATCCTTCCTGCGATTTCACGGACGGAAGGTGAATTTGGAAAAGAGTTCCTTAGTTCCAACTACAAGGGTAGTTTTCTTGGGAACCATAATAGATTCCATATCAATGAAAATATTGTCGATTCTTGTCTAGCGCTTCCATCCTCTGCTCGGCCATCAGTGGCTCAATGTATGGAGGTTATCGGTCTGATGGTAGCAGCTATGGACATCACCCAGTTTGCCCGTTTCCACCTCAGACCTCTGCAGTTATGCATGCTCAGGCAGTGGAACGGAGATTATGCGGATTTGTCTCCACAATTACATCTGAATCAGGAGATGAGGGATTCCCTTCTTTGGTGGTTGTCTCAGGATCATCTCTCCCAGGGAACCTGCTTCCGCAGACCCACCTGGGTGATTGTGACAACGGACGCCAGCCTACTAAGATGGGAACAGTCTGGGGCTCTCTAAAGGCGCAGAGAACATGGACTCGGATGGAGTCGGTTCTGCCCATAAACATTCTGGAGCTGAGAGCAATCTTCAGTACTCTTCTGGCCTGGCCTCAGTTAACCTCGGCCCGGTTTATCAGGTTCCAGTCGGACAACATAACTTCAGTGGCTTACACCAACCATCAGGGGGGAACTCAGAGTTCCTTGGCCCGATGGAGGTAGCTAAGATAATTCAGTGGGCAGAGACCCACAACTGCTGTCTGTTGCCGATCCACATTCCAGGAGTGGACAACTGGAAAGCGGATTTTCTGAGCAGACAGACCTTTCACCCAGGGGAGTGGGAACTCCATCCGGATGTGTTTTCCACTTGGTTCTCAAATGGGGACAGCCGGAACTGGATCTCATGGCATCTTGGCAGAATGCCAAGCTTCTGAAGTGCGGGTCGAGATCCAGGGATCCTCAGCCGGTACTGATAGATGCTCTGGTGATCCCTTGGAACTTTAGTCTCGCATCAAATCAAACAGGAGAGGGCGTCGGTGATCCTCATCACACCGGCGTGGCCTTGCAGGATCTGGTATGCAGACCTAGTGGAGATGTAATCTCTTCCACCTTGGAGACTTCCATTGATATAAATCAATATATCATCGATATATCTTTTATAGGATACCAAGTTCGCGTTCCAGGGGCTGTTGGTGAGATGAAGATCTTCAAACCAACCCATAAACAGGTTGGCATAGCTGGGCGTGAACTTGGTGCCCATGGCTGTCCCTTTTTTCTATAAGTAAAAATCACATTCAAAATGAAAATAGTTATTACTTAAAATGAAATCTATACATTCAATAATGAAATCCTGTTGTTTTATTGGTAGATCTTTATCTTTCTCTAAAAAATATTTTACAGCTTTCTTGCCTAATACATGGTCTATATTTGTATATAATGCCGCAACATCGCATGTGACCAATATATTTTTTTCACACCATTTTATGTTATTGAGTTCTTTGAGAAAATGTGTAGAGTCTTTGAGATGGGATTTAAGACTAACTACATATTTTTGCAAGAATTGGTCTACAAATTTGGAAATATTAGCTTTTAAAGAGTTAATGCAGGAAATAATAGGTCTACCGGGTGGATGTTCTAAACACTTATGGATTTTTGGTAACCAATAAAAAATTGGAACTCTGGGGTATTTGATATCCAAAAAAATATATTCTTTTTCACTAATTAGACCTTTATTTTTTGCTTCTATTAAGATATTTTTTAGTTTTAGTTGGAAAATCTTAATTGGATTATTCTTTAGTTTTTCATATGTTACAGTGTCACTAAGTAGTCTTGTTGCCTCTTTTAGGTAGTCGGTAGTGTTCAATATCACTATACCACCTCCTTTATCAGCTTGTATTATAATTATATCTTTGTTGTTTCTGAGTTCTCTAAGAGTATTGTTCTCTTCTTTACTTAAAATAAAAGAGACATATCTATCTTTTTGTGTGTCCAAATCTCTTTTTATCCTTTGTTCAAATAATTTAAGGTTGTCACCTTTTTCATTAATAGGACAAACAATTGTTTTCCCTTTTAAATTGGTGTGAATGAATTTATTCTGTTTTTCATTTTCTAGAGTTGTTTTCTTGGGTAAAGTTTCTACTGGGTGTTTTAAAAAAATAGCGTTTAAGTGTTAATTTTCTGATATATTGTTTGATGTGTATCAGAGTATCAAACTTATTTAATTTAGTTGAAGGGGCAAATGTAAGGCCTTTGCTGAGTACTTTCGTGTGAGTATCCGTGAGAACAGTACTACTTAAAAAATTCCTTCACTTTTTTTCTCTGTTTTTACCTCTGTTTTTTGTGTTTCTCTCTTTCTAATTCTTCCTCCTCTTGTTCCTCTCTGTTTCTTTTTTGGTCTTCTGTCTACCTTTCTATATGGACATAGTT
This sequence comes from Bombina bombina, assembly GCF_027579735.1. NCBI lineage: Eukaryota > Metazoa > Chordata > Amphibia > Anura > Bombinatoridae > Bombina > Bombina bombina. The sequence goes on along the minus strand of NC_069501.1, from coordinate 1,089,614,301 downwards.
ATTTGCATCGATAGGTTTAAAAAATTTCTTTGTTATCACTTGGTTATTCTTTATATATATATATATATATATATATATATATATATATAGGGTGCCAGCAGGTAAATATACACGGTGAAGGAAGGCACTCACTGGTCTTTTCATCAAAACAATTTTATTGAGCGTGACTTTCGGGGACACACTCCCCTTCCTCAGACAAAGATCAAACTGAAAATGACTGAACATATAAAGCCAAACAAACCCCTCCCAGTGAGAATTGCGCCAAAAACAGTTGCCATGGTGATCCTCAACAACATTCTAATCATGTGATCAGTGTCAATCATGTAAATAGTTACAACTACTGTTGTAATAAGAAATAAAAATCAATTCAGCAAAAACATCTAATAAACACATGTGGACAAACTAATGTTAGAAAACAACATATATAAATAGCCATATGAAGTAAACAAGACAGTAAGGTGTAATGATAAGTGTATCTTACTAGTGTGTTAAACATATAAGGAGAATAAACCATAAAGTCTCCTACTCGCAAAATAAGTGAACTAAATACCTGTGTGTCCCCTAACACAAATGTGTTGTATTTATATACAGTGTACTGGTGACTATACCCTAGTGTGCACGGTAGAAATATATGAATATTATAAGCCCCCTGGATAACCTAAGTTAAGAGTCTTTAACCAGAATTTATGTTTAGGTTATCCAGGGGGTTTATAATATTCATATATTTCTACCGTGCACACTAGGGTATAGTCACCAGTACACTGTATATAAATACAACACTTGTGTTAGGGGACACACAGGTATTTAGTTCACTTATTTTGCGAGTAGGAGACTTTATGGTTTATTCTCCTTATATGTTTAACACACTAGTAAGATACACTTATCATTACACCTGACTGTCTTGTTGTAATGTTGTTTTCTAACATTAGTTTGTCCATATGTGTTTATTAGATGTTTTTGCTGAATTGATTTTTATTTCTTATTACAACAGTAGTTGTAACTATTTACATGATTGACACTGATCACATGATTAGAATGTTGTTGAGGATCACCATGGCAACTGTTTTGGCGCAATTCTCACTGGGAGGGGTTTGTTTGGCTTTATATGTTCAGTCATTTTCAGTTTGATCTTTGTCTGAGGAAGGGGAGTGTGTCCCCGAAACGTCACGCTCAATAAAGTTGTTTTGATGAAAAGACCAGTGAGTGCCTTCCTTCACTATGTGTATATATATATAGATATATATATATATATATATATATATATATATATATATATACCTGTATATATATCTAAAAAAAATATTTTTGAAGTTACCTTGTATTGCTTATTAACGTACTCTTTTAAGATATATATTTTTTAAGATAAATCTCTTTTGTCCAAACTTGAGTGTAATAGCTTTTTAGCACATCTTCTTTCCCATATAGTCTTTTACCCAGGTTGTTACTAGCAGAAACACCCTATTTGAAGCTGCACATATCACACACCTGTTAGTTATCACTACTCATTTTCCTTTGCACTCTGGTAATTATGTTTATGGCAGTTTTAGGCTTATCTGGGGTTCCAGTTAATTATAACTTGAAGTCTGTTTTTTTCAAAAATGTTGCGGGCTTAGGCTCACGATGACGCAGAATGTTACTTTTTATTGCAACATTTTTGGAGTGAAGATTTTTGGTGCAAAGTCATGTCTGCCGTGACGCGAGTCATGTCATTTCTTCAGACTTTCTTCTTGCAAGGTTTTTTTGGTGCAAAATTGCGCCTGTTATGACGCGAATCGCATCATCTTTGGCGCCAAAAGTTTTTTGCTCTGCAGCATACTGAAGTATCTTCTGCTGATGAAGATTTCTCTGGCTCAGAGGATCTTACTTCAGAGTCTGAAATTAATTAATCAACCTTTTCTTTTTAAGATTTAATATATTTGTTATTTATTAAAGTAGTATTGTTTACTTTGGGTATTGAGGAATCTAGTCCTCTTGATAACAAGAATAGCAAACACTTTAATTCTGTTTTTAAAACTTCTGAGGTTGCTCCTGAAGTTTTTCCTATTCCAGATGCTATCTCTCATATGATTACTAAGGAATCGTCTAAACTTGGTGCTTCTTTTAAACCTTCTTCTAGGTTTAAAAAGTTATATCCTTTACCTGTAGCTAATTTAGAATTGTGGGGAAAGTCCCTAAGGTTGATGGGGCTATTTTTACTTTGGCCAAATGTACTACTATTCCTATGGAAGATAGTACTTCTTTTAAGAATCCTTTAGATAGGAAGATTGAATCTTATCTTAGAAAAGCATATTTACATACTGGCTATATTCTTAGACCTGCAATTTCTATGGCTGATGTTGCTGCTGCTTCAATTTTTTGGTTGCACAGTTTAGCTCAACAGTTTATAGATCCTGAATTGTCTAGCATTGTTTTTTTACTTCAACATGCTAATCATTTTATTTGTGATGCTATATTTGATGTCATTAAGATTGATATTAAATCTATGTCTTTAGCTTTTCTTATTAGAAGAGCTTTATAGCTTTAATCTTGGAATGCTGATATGGTGTCTAATTCTAGATTACTATCTTTATCATGTCAGGGTAGTAATTTATTTGGTTCTCAATTGGATTCTATCATCTCCACTATCACCGGGGAAAAGGGAGTTTTTCTGCCCCAAGATAAGAAATCTATGGGTAAATTTAAAAGTCCTTTTCGTTAGAATAGTGAACAAAAAAACTAGCTCAATCTTTTCATTTAGCAGAATCTCACATGAAACAACTAGTGTGGTTTCTTCAAAGACATGGTTGGCGGATCAATTTACAAAAGAATTTCTCGATTCCTCTGACAAGGGTCGCCTTTTTAGGCTTCCAGATAGATTCAGTGTTCATGACTCTTTGATAGACAAGAGACGAATTAAGTTAATTTTAGCTTGTCTAAACCTCTAGTCTCTATCATTCCCTTCAGTGGCTATGTGCATGGAAGTTTTTGGTCTCATGACTGCAGCATCGGACACAATCCCCTTTGCTTGTTTTCATATGAGGCCTCTGCAGCTTTGCATGTTGCACCAATGGTGCAGGGATTATACTCGGATATCACAACTGATATACTTACACCCCAGCACTCAACTCTCTCTGACTTGGTGGATAGACCATCACCTTATTATTCAAGGGGCCTCATTTTTTCATCCTACCTGGACTGTGATCACAACAGATGCAAGTCTTACAGGTTGGGGAGCTGTCTGGGGGTCTCTGACAACACAAGGGGTTTGGAAACCTCAAAAGGTGAGGATACCACCTGCTATTTTCAGAGCTCTTCTGGCGTGGCCTCTATTGAAGAGCTAACTTTACATTAGTTTTCAAACAGACAATATCACAACAGTGGCATATGTCAATCATCAAGGAGGGACTCGCAGACCTTCAGCAATGAAAGAAGTATCTCAGATACTTTCTTGAGCAGAATCCAACTCTTGTCAAATATCTGTGATCTAATAAACACATGTGGACAAACTAATGTTAGAAAACAACATATATAAATAGCCATATGAAGTAAACAAGACAGTCAGGTGTAATGATAAGTGTATCTTACTAGTGTGTTAAACATATAAGGATATTATAAGCCCCCTGGATAACCTAAGTTAAGAGTGTTTAACCAGAATTTATGTTTAGGTTATCCAGGGGGCTTATAATATTCATATATTTCTACCGTGCACACTAGGGTATAGTCACCAGTACACTGTATATAAATACAACACATGTGTTAGGGGACACACAGGTATTTAGTTCACTTATTTTGCGAGTAGGAGACTTTATGGTTTATTCTCCTTATATGTTTAACACACTAGTAAGATACACTTATCATTACACCTGACTGTCTTGTTTACTTCATATGGCAATTTATATATGTTGTTTTCTAACATTAGTTTGTCCACATGTGTTTATTAGATGTTTTTGCTGAATTGATTTTTATTTCTTATTACAACAGTAGTTGTAACTATTTACATGATTGACACTGATCACATGATTAGAATGTTGTTGAGGATCACCATGGCAACTGTTTTTGGCGCAATTCTCACTGGGAGGGGTTTGTTTGGCTTTATATGTTCAGTCATTTTCAGTTTGATCTTTGTCTGAGGAAGGGGAGTGTGTCCCCGAAACGTCACGCTCAATAAAGTTGTTTTGATGAAAAGACCAGTGAGTTCCTTCCTTCACTGTGTATATATATATATATATATATATATATATATATATATATATATATATATATATATATACCTGTATATATATCTAAAAAAATATATTTTTGAAGTTACCTTGTATTGCTTATTAACGTACTCTTTTAAGATATATATTTTTTAAGATAAAACTCTTTTATCCAAACTTGAGTGTAATAGCTTTTTAGCACATCTTCTTTCCCATATAGTCTTTTACCCAGGTTGTTACTAGCAGAAACACCCTATTTGAAGCTGCACATATCACACACCTGTTAGTTATCACTACTCATTTTCCTTTGCACTCTGGTAATTATGTTTATGGCAGTTTTAGGCTTATCTGGGGTTCCAGTTAATTATAACTTGAAGTCTGTTTTTTTCAAAAATGTTGCGGGCTTAGGCTCACGATGACGCAGAATGTTACTTTTTATTGCAACATGTCTGCCGTGACGCGAGTCATGTCATTTCTTCAGACTTTCTTCTTGCAAGGTTTTTTTGGTGCAAAATTGCGCCTGTTATGACGCGAATCGCATCATCTTTGGCGCCAAAAGTTTTTTGCTCTGCAGCATACTGAAGTATCTTCTGCTGATGAAGATTTCTCTGGCTCAGAGGATCTTACTTCAGAGTCTGAAATTGATTAATCAACCTTTTCTTTTTAAGATTTAAATATATTCGTTATTTATTAAAGGTAGTATTGTTTACTTTGGGTATTGAGGAATCTAGTCCTCTTGATAACAAGAATAGCAAACACTTTAATTCTGTTTTTAAAACTTCAGAGGTTGCTCCTGAAGTTTTTCCTATTCCAGATGCTATCTCTCATATGATTACTAAGGAATCGTCTAAACTTGGTGCTTCTTTTAAACCTTCTTCTAGGTTTAAAAAGTTATATCCTTTACCTGTGGCTAATTTAGAGTTGTGGGGAAAGTCCCTAAGGTTGATGGGGCTATTTTTACTTTGGCCAAATGTACTACTATTCCTATGGAAGATAGTACTTCTTTTAAGAATCCTTTAGATAGGAAGATTGAATCTTATCTTAGAAAAGCATATTTACATACTGGCTATATTCTTAGACCTGCCATTTCTATGGTTGATGTTGCTGTTGCTTCAATTTTTTGGTTGCACAGTTTAGCTCAACAGTTTATAGATCCTGAATTGTCTTGCATTGTTTTTTTACTTCAACATGCTAATCATTTTATTTGTGATGCTATATTTGATGTCATTAAGATTGATATTAAATCTATGTCTTTAGCTTTTCTTATTAGAAGAGCTTTATGGCTTTAATCTTGGAATGCTGATATGGTGTCTAATTCTAGAATACTATCTTTATCATGTCAGTGTAGTAATTTATTTGGTTCTCAATTGGATTCTATTATCTCCACTATCACCGGGGAAAAGGGAGTTTTTCTGCCCCAAGATAAGAAATCTATGGGTAAATTTAAAAGTCCTTTTCGTTAGAATAGAGGACAAAAAAACTAGCTCAATCTTTTCATTTAGCAGAATCTCACATGAAACAACTAGTGTGGTTTCTTCAAAGACATGGTTGGCGGATCAATTTACAAAAGAGTTTCTCTATTCCTCAGACAAGGGTCGCCTTTTTAGGCTTCCAGATAGATTCAGTGTTTATGACTCTTTCTCTGATAGACAAGAGACGAATTAAGTTAATTTTAGCTTGTCTAAACCTCTAGTCTCTATCATTCCCTTCAGTGGCTATGTGCATGGAAGTTTTTGGTCTCATGACTGCAGCATCGGACACAATCCCCTTTGCTTGTTTTCATATGAGGCCTCTGCAGCTTTGCATGTTGCACCAATGGTGCAGGGATTATACTCGGATATCACAACTGATATGCTTACACCCCAGCACTCAACTCTCTCTGACTTGGTGGATAGACCATCACCTTATTATTCAAGGGGCCTCATTTTTTCATCCTACCTGGACTGTGATCACAACCGATGCAAGTCTTACAGGTTGGGGAGCTGTCTGGGGGTCTCTGACAGCACAAGGGGTTTGGAAACCTCAAAAGGTGAGGATACCACCTGCTATTTTCAGAGCTCTTCTGGCGTGGCCTCTATTGAAGAGCGAACTTTACATTAGTTTTCAAACAGAGAATATCGCAAGAGTGGCATATGTCAATCATCAAGGAGGGATTCGCAGTCCTTCAGCAATAAAAGAAGCATCTTGGATACTTTCTTGAGCAGAATCCAACTCTTGTCAAATATCTGTGATTTATATCCCAGGTGTAGACAATTGGGAAGCGGATTATCTCAGCCGTCAGACTTTACATCCGGGGGAGTGGTCTCTCCATCCAGATGTGTTTTTTCATGCTGTACAGATGTGGGGTCTTCCAGAAATAGATTTGATGGCCTCTGTCTAAACAAGAAGTTTCCCAGATACCTTTCCAGGTCCAGGGATCCTCAGGCGGAGATGGTGGATGCCTTAGCAGTTACTTGGTTTTACCAACCTGCTTATATTTTTCCGCCTCTGGTTCTTCTTCCAAGGGTGATCTCCAAGATCATAATGGAACAATCTCATGTGTTTCTGATAGCACCAGCATGGCCTCACAGGTTTTGGTATGCAGATCTTGTCCGGATGTCCAGTTGCCAGCCTTGGCCACTTCCTTTAAGGCCAGACCTTCTGTCTCAAGGGCCGTTTTTCCATTAGGATCTCAAATCTCTAACTTTGAAGGCATGGAAATTGAACACTTAGTACTTAGTCATAGAGGTTTCTCTGACTCAGTGATTAGTTCTATGATACAGGTCTGTTTCAAGGAAAATGTATCATTGGGTTTGGAAAACCTATATTTCATGGTGTTCCACTCATAATTATTCCTGGCATTCTTTCAGAATTCCTAGGATTTTACAGTTTCTTCAGGTTGTCTGCTAATACTTTGAAAGGACACATTTCTGCTCTTTCTGTTTTATTTCATAGAAAGATTGCTAAACGTCCTGACATTCACTGTTCTGTTCAGGCTTTGATTTGTGTCAAACCTGTTGTTAAATCTATTTCTCCTCCTTGGAGTCTCAATTTGGTTTTAAAGATTTTGCAGGTTCCTCCTTTTGAGCCTATGCATTCTTTGGATATTAAACTACTTTCTTGGGAAGTGTTATTTCTTTTGGCTATCTCTTCTGCTAGAAGAGTTTCCGAATTGTCTGCTCTCTCTTGTGAGTCTCCTTATCTGATTTTCCATCAAGATAAAGCTGTTTTGCGGACTTCATTTACATTGTTGTGCATACAAGTTGTGCATTCTAACAACATCAATAGGGAAATTGTAAAAATAATTATATTAATTAGAAGGCAGAATAGAAGACAAAGCCTTCTGAATAGAATCAGTAACAAATTCTTTAAATTTCATAGGTATAACATTTACATTAACAAGTTGAAGGAACAACAACAGGCAATGTACTATTTACTGATGGACACAATATCTGCATGTAAACGTTTATCATGATAACCAATACAAATGACATTCGGAAATATAATGCACTTAGCTTTAGTAGAACCGGCATCAGGCAGCAAAGTTCCAACAGATACTTTTGAGGCAGGATCAGATTAAGACATCTTGCAAAATGTGAAATAAAAAACATAGGCCTAGATTTGGAGTTTGGCGTTAGCCGTGAAAACCAGCGTTAGAGGCTCCTAACGCTGGTTTTAGGCTAACTCCAGTATTTGGAGTCACTCAAAAAAGGGTCTAACGCTCACTTTTCAGCCGCGACTTTTCCATACCGCAGATCCCCTTACGTCAATTGCATATCCTATCTTTTCAATGGGATCTTTCTAACTCCGGTATTTAGAGTCGTGGCTGAAGTGAGCGTTAGAAATCTAACGACAAAACTCCAGCCGCAGGAAAAAAGTCAGTAGTTAAGAGCTTTCTGGGCTAACGCCGGTTTATAAAGCTCTTAACTGCTGTACTCTAAAGTACACTAACATCCATAAACTACCTATGTACCCCTAAACCGAGGTCCCCCCACATCGCCGCCCCTCGATTAATTTTTTTTAACCCCTAATCTGCCGACCACCACCTACGTTATACTTATGTACCCCTAATCTGCTGCCCCTAACACCGCCGACCCCTGTATTATATTTATTAACCCCTAATCTGCCCCCCACAACGTCGCCGCCAGCTACCTACAATAATTAACCCCTAATCTGCCGACCGCAAAGCGCCGCCACCTACATTATAGCTATGTACCCCTAATCTGCTGCCCCTAACACCGCCGACCCCTATATTATATTTATTAACCCCTAATCTGCCCCCCTCAACGTCGCCTCCACCTGCCTACACTTATTAACCCCTAATCCGAGCGGACCGCACCGCTACTATAATAAAGTTATTAACCCCTAATCCGCATCACTAACCCTATAATAAATAGTATTAACTCCTAATCTGCCCTCCCTAACATCGCCGACACCTAACTTCAATTATTAACCCCTAATCTGCCGACTGGAGCTCACCGCTATTGTAATAAATGTATTAACCCCTAAAGCTAAGTCTAACCCTAACACTAACACCCCCCTAAGTTAAATATAATTTTAATCTAACGAAATTAATTAACTTACCTGTAAAATAAATCCTAATATAGCTACAATATAAATAATAATTACATTGTAGCTATTTTAGGATTAATATTTATTTTACAGGCAACTTTGTAATTATTTTAACCAGGTACAATAGCTATTAAATATTTAAGAACTATTTAATAGTTACCTAGTTAAAATAATTACAAAATTACCTGTAAAATAAATCCTAACCTAAGTTACAATTAAACCTAACACTATACTATCATTAAATTAATTAAATCAAATACCTACAATTACCTACAATTAAACCTAACTCTACACTATCAATACATTAATTAAATACAATATCTACAAATAACTACAATGAAATAAACTAACTAAAGTACAAAAAATAAAAAAGAACTAAGTTACAAAAAATAAAAAAATATTTACAAACATAAGAAAAATATTACAACAATTTTAAACTAATTACACCTACTCTAAGCCCCCTAATAAAACAACAAAGCCCCCCAAAATAAAAAATGCCCTACCCTATTCTAAATTAATAAAGTTAAAAGCTCTTTTACCTTACCAGCCCTGAACAGGGTCCTTTGCGGGGCATGCCCCAAGAAGTTCAGCTCTTTTGCCTGTAAAAAAAACATACAATACCCCCCCCCCAACATTACAACCCACCACCCACATACCCCTAATCTAACCCAAACCCCCCTTAAATAAACCTAACACTAAGCCCCTGAAGATCTTCCTACCTTATCTTCACCATGCCAGGTTCACCGATCCGTCCTGAAGAGCTCCTCCGATGTCCTGATCCAAGCCCAAGCGGGGGGCTAAAGATGTCCATGATCCGGTAGAAGTCTTCATCCAAGCGGGGCAGAAGAGGTCTTCCATCCGATTGAAGTCTTCATCCAAGCGGGGCAGAAGAGGTCTTCCATCCGATTGAAGTCTTCATCCAGGCGGCATCTTCTATCGACATCCATCTGGAGTGGAGCGGCAGCATCCTGAAGACCTCCGACGCGGAACATCCATCCTGGCCGACGACTGAACGACGAATGGCGGTTCCTTTAAATGACGTCATCCAAGATGGCGTCCCTCGAATTCCGATTGGCTGATAGGATTCTATCAGCCAATCGGAATTAAGGTAGGAATATTCTGATTGGCTGATCGGAACAGCCAATAGAATGCGAGCTCAATCTGATTGGCTGATTGGATCAGCCAATTGGATTGAACTTGATTCTGATTGGCTGATTCCATCAGCCAATCAGAATATTCCTACCTTAATTCCGATTGGCTGATAGAATCCTATCAGCCAATCGGAATTCGAGGGACGCCATCTTGGATGACGTCATTTAAAGGAACCGCCATTCGTCGTTCAGTCGTCGGCCAGGATGGATGTTCTTTATGTGGACTCTCAATACCAGAGTTATTTTTATGGTGCGGACAGAAAAAAGCCGGCGTTAGCTACGCGGGTCCTTACCGACAAAATCTAGGCCATATTAAGCAAAATTTGTCAATTTCCTTATATGACAGTTTCAGGAATGGGAAAAAATGCAAATAGCATAGCCCTCTGACAAAGAAAAAGGCAAGAGGCAAACAGCAATGGGGTGATAAATTAATGAAAAATTTGGTGCCAAGTATGATGCACAACATAACTGAATTTTTTTTTGGCGCCAACAATATCCGTAAATGAAACACTTGCGTCACTAACAACCCAACCGTGTGTAAGGCTTCGGCGTCAACTACGACGCCGGAAATGACGAACTTGCGTCAACGGACGTACAATTACACCTAACACTACACTATACTTTAATAAATTATTCCTATTTAAAACTAAATACTTACCTGTAAAATAAACCCTAAGATAGCTACAATATAATTAATAATTACATTGTAGCTATCTTAGGATTTATATTTATTTTACAGGTAACTTTGTATTTATTTTATCTAGTTAGAATAGTTATTAAATAGTTATTAACTATTTAATAACTACCTAGCTAAAAGAAATACAAAATTACCTGTAAAATAAATCCTAACCTAAATTACAATTAAACCTAACACTACACTAACATTAAATTAATTAAATAAATTAACTACAAATAACTACAATTAAATACAATTACATAAACTAACTAAAGTACAAAAAATAAAAAAAGCTAAGTTACAAAAAATAAAAAAAATAAGTTACAAACATTTAAAAAATATTACAACAATTTTAAGCTACTTACACCTAATCTAAGCCCCTTAATAAAATAACAAAGCCCCCCAAAATAAAAAAATGCCCTACCCTATTCTAAATTAAAAAAGTTCAAAGCTCTTTTACCTTACCAGCCCTTAAAAGGGCCTTTGGCGGGGCATGCCCCAAAGAAAACTGCTCTTTTGCCTGTAAAAGAAAAATACAACCCCCCCAACATTAAAACCCACCACCCACATACCCATAATCTAACCCAAACCCCCCTTAAAAAAACCTAACACTACCCCCCTGAAGATCATCCTACCTGGAGTCATCTTCACTCAGCCGAGCAGCGATGGAACAGAAGAGGAGATCCGGATCGGCAGAAGTGATCCTCCAAGGGGAGCTGAAGAATTCTTCCATCCGATGAAGTGATCCTCCAAGCAGCGCTGAAGAAGTCTTCCATCCGATGAAGTGATCCTCCAAGTGGCGCTGAAGAAGTCTTCGATCCGGGTGATGTCATCTTCCAAGCGGGGTCTTCAATCTTCTTCTTCAGGATCCATCTTCATTCCGCCGACGCGGAACATCCTTCTTTCCCGACGGACTACCGACGAATGAAGGCTCCTTTAAGGGACGTCATCCAAGATGGCGTCCCTTCAATTCCGATTGGCTGATAGGATTCTATCAGCCAATCGGAATTAAGGTAGGAAAAATCTGATTGGCTGATTGAATCAGCCAATCAGATTGAGCTCGCATTCTATTGGCTGATCGGAACAGCCAATAGAATGCAAGGTCAATCTGATTGGCTGATTGGATCAGCCAATCGGATTGAACTTCAATCTGATTGGCTGATTCAATCAGCCAATCAGATTTTTCCTACCTTAATTCCGATTGGCTTTTTTAATTTAGAATAGGGTAGGGCATTTTTTTTATTTTGGGGGGCTTTGTTATTTTATTAGGGGGCTTAGATTAGGTGTAAGTAGCTTAAAATTGTTGTAATAATTTTTAAATGTTTGTAACTTATTTTTTTTATTTTTGTAACTTAGCTTTTTTTATTTTTTGTACTTTAGTTCATTTATGTAATTGTATTTAATTGTAGTTATTTGTAGTTAATTTATTTAATTAATTTAATGATATTGTAGTGTTAGGTTTAATTGTAACTTAGGTTAGGATTTATTTTACAGGTAATTTTGTATTTCTTTTAGCTAGGTAGTTATTAAATAGTTAATAACTATTTAATAACTATTCTAACTAGCTAAAATAAATCCTAAGATAGCTACAATGTAATTATTAATTATATTGTAGCTATCTTAGGGTTTATTTTACAGGTAAGTATTTAGTTTTAAATAGGAATAATTTATTAAAGTATAGTGTAGTGTTAGGTGTAATTGTAACTTAGGTTAGGATTTATTTTACGGGTAATTTTCTCTTTATTTTAGCTAGGTAACTATTAAATAGTTAATAACTATTTAATAGCTATTGTACCTAGTTAAAATAAATTGAAAGTTGCCTGTAAAATAAAAATAAATCCTAACATAGCTACAATATAATTATTATTTATATTGTAGCTATATTAGGGTTTATTTTAAAGGTAAGTATTTAGTTTTAAATAGGATTCATTTATTTAATAAGAGAAATATTATTTCGATTTATTTAATTAATATTTAAGTTAGGGGGTGTTAGGGTTAGACTTAGGTTTAGGGGTTAATAATTTTATTACAGTGGCGGCGGTGTAGTGGGGGGCAGGATAGGGGTTAATAAATGTATTATAGGTGGCGACGGTGTAGCGGGGGCAGATTAGGGGTTAATAAGTTTAATATAGGTTGTGGCGGGGTCCTGGAGCTGCGGTTTAGGGGTTAAACTATTTATTTAGTTGCGGCGAGGTGCGGGATCAGCAGGATAGGGGTTAATAACTTTATTATAGGGGGCGACGGTATAGGGGGGGCAGGATAGGGGTTACTAGGTTTAATGTAGGTTGCGGCGGTGTCCGGGAGCGGCGGTTTAGGGGTTAATACATTTATAAGAGTTGCGGCGGGGTCTAGGAGCGGCGGTTTAGGGGTTACTAACTTTATTTAGTTGCGGTGGGCTCCGGGGGCGCCGGTATAGGGGGAAGAACAGTGTAGTTTAGTGTGGGTGATTAGTGACAGGCTTGCAAGAAAGCTGTAAAAAAGCCGAAGAGCAGCGAGATCGGATGAGTGATAACTTTTCTCAAACAGTAGCTCCTCTCACTGAATTGAAAAAACGGAACAAAGACTGTAAACATTGGCCTCCTGAGGCCATAAATGTCTTTTCTTGTCTGAAAAAGGATTTTTGTTCAGCTCCTGTGCTCCGCCATCCTTATCCTGACCTACAGTTCACTTTAGAGGTTCACGCGAGATAGGGCCTGGAGCAGTTCTTACCCAAAGGGACCCTTTGACTTCCAAGTCACACCCTGTAGCATTTTTCTCTAATCATTTTACTCCTGCTGTGAGGAACTACGAAGTGGGTAATCGTGAACTCTTAGCCATTAAGATGGCCTTGACTGAATGGCATCACTGGTTAGAGGGCACTTCCAGTCCTATTCAGATCCTCACCAACCACAAGAATCTGACTTACCTAGAAACTGCTCATCGACTCAATCCTCGCGACAGGCCAGGGTGGCCTTGTTCTTTTCCCGTTTTTTACTTTGTGGTCTCATCTTCCTGGGACACGGAACAAGAAGGCGGACGCCCTTTCCTATCAGTTCCCTCACTCAAGTGATTCCTCGGAAGCTCCAATTGAACACATCATACCCCCCTCCTGTGTGATCGCTCAACTCAATACCACCCCTCTGCAAAGATTGCAACGTGCTCAGTCTAGTAAACCTCGTGGTGCCCCTATGGCCTCTGATATCCAATTTGTACCTCAGACCTTACGTATCCCTGTGCTAGCATGGGCTCATGATAGCAAACTCTCAGGCCATCCTGGTTCGACTAGGACCTTCAGGCATCTTTGCCAACATGTTTGGTGGCCTACTATGAAGTCTGAGGCTCAGGACTACGTGAAAGCCTGCACGGTTTGTGCTGCCAACAAGACTCCCCGATCCTTGCCTCCTGGCTTGCTCCAACCATTGTCCATTCCCAAACGACCCTGGACACACATAACAATGGACTTAATTGTGGACCTTCCCTCTTCTGACCACCATACTGTTATCTGGGTTGTGGTGGATTGCTTTTCCAGACTGGCTCACTTTGTACCCCTAACCAAACTGCCTTCTGCTCAGGAATTATTGTCCCTTTTTCTCTTGCATATGGTGCGACTGTGAATATTGTTTCCGACAGAGGTCCACAGTTCATCTCTGCCTTCTGGAGAGCCTTTTGTAAGTTGATTGGAACCACTGTTTCCCTGTCTGGCTACCATCCTCAGACCAATGGACTAACTGAGAAAGCAAACCAGGATTTGAAGCCTACCTTAGAGCCTCACCACACCAACTGGTCTGAATTGCTACCCCTTGCTGAATTGGCAAGAAACACTCATTGGCACTCTTCTCTTCGATGCTCTCCGTTTCAAGCTGCAGCAGGGTATCAACCTCGTATCTTCCTTCTTTCAGCTCAGTCCACTGGGGTTCCTGCCGCAGACCGACACGTCACTGAACTCACCACCCAATTTGCGACAATATATGCGCTCTCAGCTGCGTTCAGCTGTCTCTAGATATAAGAAGTTTGCTGATCGTCTGTACGTGCCATTCCAGTGGGTGAACATGTTTGGATCTCCACTCGACATATTCGTCTACGTCAACCCTGTCACAAATTGGGGCCTAGTTTTATCGGTCCTTACAAGGTCCTGAAAAGACTACTGTTGCCTACAAAGTGGCCTTGCCAAGAACCCTAAGCATACATCCTGTCTTCCACATCTCACTGCTCAAACCATACATCAAGAATAGATATACCTGGCTCCAAACTCCTCCTCCTCCGCTCTTGATCCGTGGTGACCCCGAATATGAAGTGGCTAAGATTCTGGACTCCAGGTACAGGCGCAGACAACTGCAGTATCTGATACATTGGAAGGGTTACTCTGTAGCAGACCGTTCCTGGGTTCCTGCCCATAATGTGAATGCTCCATCCCTGGTCTCCAAATACCATGCTGCTCACCCTTTGAAGCCGACTCTGGTTAACGGAGGGAACCCTTGAGGAGGGGGCTATGTCATGCAGCGCAGTTGCTAGGGGCGCGGCTTCTCCCTCCTGCTCATTGCCTAGGGCTGTGTCGGCTCTGGATGGGTGCGGCGCTGATGTCATTGCCGAATGCTCCTGATGCTGGCTGGTCCTGTGGTGCCAATCCTCTGCTTATTTAAACGGGCAGCAAGCGATCTGTCACTGCCCAAGTATAGGTGCTACTTCGTGTACTCCTGGGAGTGATAGATCGTTTGCTGGACCGCAATATATTGTTGCTGAACCCTGCCTGTCTCATTACGCTACCTGGTTAACCCCTGCATTACTGTGTGATATATTGTTGCTGAACCCTGCCTGTCTCACTACGCTACCTGGTTAACCCCTGCATTACTGACTGGTATATAGTTGCTGAACCCTGCCTGTCTCACTACGCTACCTGGTTAACCCCTGCATTTCTGACTGATATATTGATGCTCAACCCTGCCTGTCTTACTACTCTACCTGGTTAACCTCTGAATTGCTGGACTGATTTATTGTTACCAAACCCTCCTGCCTGACAATTCTAGTGGTTTGTCCTTGGACTTTTTTACTGTTGCCGAATCCTGCCTGCCTGACCATACTAGTGGTTTGTCCTTGGACGGTTTTACTGTTGCCGAATCCTGCCTGCCTGACCATTCTCGTAATTTGCCTTGTGCTGTCCTGCCTGTGGTGAGTGCCTCATTTGTCTAATATTCTCTGCTCTGGGATATTCCCTATCTTTCCAGCTCGACGCCGGGATAACAAGACTACTGGCCGAGTAAGTTCTGATAGAGGAGTATCCCACGAGCATTACAGCATGGAAGCTTTGCACTCACAAGAGCGCACTGCCATAGGTTCCAACAGGAGCTTCGTTCTCATGCCGATAGTCATGACAAAGAACCTAGCGCAGCGAAAGTGGTTAGTTGCACAGCAATTGTCAGCAAAGGTTAAATATATATGTAGATGAACTATATACTGTACATGTATATTCATGTGTTTATATGTATACATAAATATATATGTATATAAGCATATACATATATATAGTTAAAGCAACAACACAGTGTAGACCACAATGTGAAGGCATTTTTAAGTGCAATTTTTTTTCTAACATCCCACAGCCGCACACTTTAACCCCTTAAAACTGCTTTGTGCAGTTATTTATATAAAAAAAAAATAAAGATGCTACATTTTTATTTTTTATAAAGGAACCTTACACTTAATTTTGGGGGGCAATTTGGAGACATTTTTAAAATTAACCAGAGCTGTGACCTCTGGTTAATTTTTGGAGAGCTAATTGCTACAGCTCTCCAATGTGCACCCGTAAACGGACAAATTTGTTTACAGGTGCAGGTTAAATTAGCACTCCACTTGTAATCTAGCCCTATATAGGGTAAACTGAGATAACCAGAAATCCAAAACCTAGACAGGTCTATATGTTTGCTCATATCCCAAGATACTATTCACCAGATCCATTCCCTTGTTGCCATCCTGTTATAAACATTTACTAAGAATGGAAGGGGTCAGAGTGGAGCCATCCCCATCTGTTATTGCTGAGTATTATCTACAGATTGTAAGATATAGAAATGTCTGTATTTTGGGTGTCATTTCTGATGTGTATCTACTAGGGATGGGCGAATTTTGATACATTCATTCGTTCGAATCGAATTTCAAATGTTTACATAACATTCTACCATTCTATTTTTGAATCTTCGTTTTCGAATTTATCAATAAAATTCGAAAATATTAATTTGAATAATAGAATGTTTGGCTATGTATTCATTTAATTTCGAAATGTAATATTTGAATTTGAATATAAAATTCGAATTCAAAATAATATTTCTAGTCTACAACTGTGTTTAATAAATGCAATATTCGAATTTGAATGTCCCATTCAAATTCGAAATAGTATTTAATAATATATGTAATATTTGAATTTGAATGCTACATTCGAATTTGAATATAACATTCAAATTCAAAATAGTATTTCTAGTCTACAAGTGTGTTTAATAAATGTTATATTCGAATTCGAATGTGACATTCGAATTCAAAATAGTATTTCTAGTCTAATACTGTGTTTTATAAATGTAATATTCGAATGCGAATGTCACATTCGTTTCGAAATAGTATTTCTTGTCTACAACTGTGTTTTATAAATGTAATATTCAAATTTGAATGTGACATTCGCATTTGAATGAGACATTCAAATGTGACACTGGAATTCGAAAAGTGACATTCGAAAACTGTAAATAACATTCGATGATAGAATTTTTAAGAATATTTGTTCTTATCAACATTCTATTATGTAAATCGATTTTATACAATAAAATTCGTTCTAACAATCAAATTCAAATATAAACACATTCACCCATCCCTAGTATCTACTATAAATTATTGTAATCCTTTTTTAGCTTTTGTAAGGCATTCATGTTTTCTGTATTATACAATTATCAGATCACACACAACTGGTACCTGCAGGGGGCAATATTTTACCAAGTGTTTTCTTATTTACCTAAATGATAAGATTGTATAATCATGTCAATTTGTAGATTCTAGTGAATATAGGGACAAGCTTCACAGCTAGTAGTTGTGTCCAAGCAAAAAAAAAACTAAAGCAAAGATGGATGTACCAGGTTATACTAATCATTTATTAATTTCATTAAATTATATGTTTATATATATATATATATATATATATATATATATATATACATACACACACACAGTATATGCGTGTATCTCTCTCTCTCATATATGTCTGTTTTTTGGAATAAATTAACAATATAATTTGGAGTGTTGCAGCTTTTTATTATTTGTATGTATAAATATATACATCTGTAATATATGTGTGTGTGAGTGTGTGTATATATACATATATGTCTGTTTTGTTTGTAATAAAATATAAAATAATTTGCAGCTTTTTCATATACAGTATATATATATATATATATATATATATATACTGTATATATATTATATCTTTCTGTATTACAGCTTACTCATGAGTTACATATACTCTTCCTCAATCACTCTATTGGGCATATTTATCAAGCTCCGTATTGAGTTTGATGCCCCGTGTTTCCGGCGAGCCTGTAAATGTAATATTCAAATGCGAATGTCACATTCGTTTCGAAATAGTATTTCTTGTCTACAACTGTGTTTTATAAATGTAATATTCAAATTTTAATGTGACATCCGCATTTGAATGAGTAGTTGTGTCAAAGCAAAAAAAAGAAACTAAAGCAAAGATGGATGTACCAGGTTATACTAATCATTTATTAATTTCATTAAATTATAAGTGTATATATATATATATATATATATACACACAAATAGTATATGTGTGTATCTCTCTCTCTCTCTCTCTCTCTCATATATATATGTCTGTTTTGTTTGGAATAAAATAACAATATAATTTGGAGTGCTGTAGCTTTTTTTATTATTTGTATGTATAAATATATACATCTGTAATTAATGTGTGTGTATATATATATATATACACATATATGTCTGTTTAGCTTGTAATAAAATATAAAATAATTTGCAGCTTTTTCATATACAGTATATATATATATATATATATATATATATATATATACTGTATATATATTATATCTTTCTGTATTACAGCTTACTCATGAGTTACATATACTCTCCCTCAATCACTCTATTGGGCATATTTATCAAGCTCCGTATTGAGCTTGATGCCCCGTGTTTCCGGCGAGCCTACAGGCTCGCCGGAAACAGAAGTTATAAAGCAGCCATAACCTGTCCGCCTGCTCTGTGGTGGCGGACAGAAATCAACCCGATCGAATACGATCGGGTTGAATAACACCCCCTGCTAACGGCCGATTGGCTGTGAATCTGCAGGGGGCGGTATTGCACCAGCAGTTCACCAGAACTGCTGGTGCAATGATAAATGCTGAGAGCGTATGCTGTCGGCATTTATCAATAAAAAAAAGTGTAAGTGAACCACAAAACTCATAAACCCAACAGTGTAACTCGTGCGAATAGTGCAAAAGTGAAATAGAGAACAAAGAGAGAAAAAGGAACAAAAAAGAGAAAAAGGATGACGCGAAAACAAGAAACTCACCCAGAAAAAAGAAATAGGGGAGAAACAAGGCAGCACTAATCCACAGAGCGCTCAACTATTTAGGCGTAACCGACCAGGGCCTTATCCTAAAATATAGATAAGCTTATTCTCAAGAGCCTCTTCTGGAGTATTTATTTCAAATAAATTCGCAACTATCCAGACTACCACTTTGAATAGCTGTTGTTTTCACATAGATTAACAGTCACTGTTTTAACAATATTTGCTACATTTAAAGAACATCATCATGGTATTAAATACTTTAACTAAGTTAATCATCTTGTTCTTTGCTCTTATTCCTAAAAATAACTACAACAGTATATATAGTACAATAGAATACATGCATCTCAGTTTCTAACTTATGATCACAGACCAATTTAATTGGGCACTTCTTACATTTCATAAATCAACTTATACTAACAATCTGCCCTCTTACCACAATGCTTGGTTATACTTTGTTAAGGCACCTGTTTTTTTTTAAAAAAATCACTGTAGCAGGATAATACCCCTAATAACACCAACGTAATCCCAACAATTCCAACCTTTCCTTGCTAACAGAATAAAGTAATTCCTTATTCTTAGCACCCAACAATATTCAACAGGTTACTTCTTTACATAGACTTTATTCAAGCATATTTCCCCACATGAGCTGGTAGTCATACACAGTCCACCATTATCCTTTGCTCAGCAAGGGAATATTCACAAGTTACTTGTTTTGCGTCTCCAGTCCCTTAGGGGAGCACTTTATTTAGCACCAAGAACCGATACTTATAATCCAGTCAAAGCCTCTATCTAAACTTTAACTTCAATAGTACCAATTAGCGCCCAGATACCATGAGCTTTTTCCCAATGAATTTAGATAAGCTTCAGTAGGGCCAGTCCCAGATCCTTAAAATGGAAAAGTGACAGTCTGCATCCCCTGCACCCCGCAGCGCCTCTAATCAGGAATTAAATCTTCAAATGCTGGCTAGCATATTGTTTCTTGATTTAGAGTCATCAAGGGCAATCTTCATGTATTTCTCAGCATGTTAAGCTTAGATTAT
This sequence comes from Bombina bombina, assembly GCF_027579735.1. Lineage (NCBI taxonomy): Eukaryota > Metazoa > Chordata > Amphibia > Anura > Bombinatoridae > Bombina > Bombina bombina. The sequence continues at coordinate 1,089,594,157 of NC_069501.1, read as the reverse complement.
AAACACTAATCCGCAGGCAGCAAATGCTTTTAAACAGGCAGTATGTCACTTTACACAATTTTGTCTTTTGGATTGATTTCGTACTGCTCAAATATAATTGTAAAAGTATAGGCTACTCACCAACTCCATATGTATGGGTAGCACTCTTACCACTAGCAGTCCCTTGCTTTTACAAACGTGATAATCTGGCTGTGTAACAGCTGCTCCGGAGCTCCGGTATGAAACAATCTGGAACCAGACCAGATAACTTGATGCACCAAAACCCAGGGGAGGCGGTCACCACTTTGTGATGCCTTTAGGGAGCCACACTCCTGTGTTCCAAAAAGTGGGATACTTTTTAACAAGCCGCCATAGCCTCCTGTACCCGCACCTCGTCCTTAGCCAGGCGACGCAACTTGTTTCCGGTCCGCCTTACTCAGCTAAGGTCAGATGTATCTCCAGCGCCGAAGATATGTGGCTCTGCTGTGAGCCCAGTAGCAAATGAAGACTTCCCTGCCTGTAGTTGGACCGCGTCGGCCCGCTGCCCGTACTGCCAAGCGCAGAGTGCAGCCAAGGGATCCAGGCGTCTTGGCTAGATTTCCCTGCTCTTTCAGGTTCAGAGCCCACAGTCAGCGTGCGAGTGCTTGCTGACTCCACCCATCCGGAAGTCATAGATTATCGCTGTCTGCATTTATCGATGTACAGCGGACATGATCCGCAATATCGGATCATGTCTGCTCGCATTATAATAAATAGGCCCCTGTAAGTGTTGAATAAGCATAACACATTTTATATTATTTATCATATTGTAAAGGGACAGTGTACTGTATTTTTAATTTTATATTATGTGTGCCCAATAATCCATTTTACCTGCTGGAGTGCATTAAATGATTTGCAACTCCTTTTCTTTTCTTTTGTCATTTAAAATATAATTTCTCTTGTAAAGGTGTATCCAGTCCACGGGTTCATCCATTACTTGTGGGATATTCTCCTTCCCAACACAAAGCTGCAAGAGGACACTCACAGCAGAGCTGTCTATATAGCTCCACCCCTAACTGCCACCCCCAGTCATTCTCTTGCAGCTCTCGACAAGAAAGGAAGTATCAAGAGAGATGTGGTGACAGTGTAGTTTTTACCTTCCATCAATAGTTTGTTATTTTTAAACGGTACCGGTGTTGTACTGTTTTTATTCTCAGGCAGAAATTGGAAGAAGACTTCTGCCTGGAGGTTTGATGATCTTAGCGGTTTGTAACTAAGGTCCATTGCTGTTCTCACACATAACTGAAGAGTATGGAAAGAAAACTTCAGTTGGGGGGACGGTCTGCATATTGCCTGCTTTGAGGCATACCTTTTTTTTTAATGCCTGGGGCAAATCGGGACAGATGGCTGGCAACCCGGGACAGGGGGACAGACCCCTAAAATCGGGACTGTCCCGTGAAAATCGGGACAGTTGGGGGGTATGTTGAGGTATGTTCAGTATATTTTTTTCTAGAGAGATGATAAGGTCTAGAAAATGCTGACAGTGCCTGGTATATTTAAGTTAAGCCTGATACAGTGATTTAACAACAACTGGGATCATGCTTGCAAAAAGGGATAATATTCATGTTAATACCTATATTACTTAGTGTAAAAACGTTTGCATGATTTCTAAATGAAAAACGGTTTTTCTCTGAGGGTGATAAATCTTTATTTGGGGCCTAGTTTCCACATGGCTTGTTAGATTACTCCTAGGAGTACTTTTTAAAGGCCCTCTGACTTTTAGTGCATGGTGGGAGGGGCCTATTTTCGTTTTCAGTTTGAGACATCCAGCTTCCCTGAAGGAGTCCTCTGGCTTATAGGACCTCTATAGAGGGTTTTGTTCCTGCAAAAATCGTTTTTAAGGGCAGGTAGGAGCCACAGCAGAGCTGTGGCAGTGTGTTTAACTGTTTGTTAAGAGGTTTAATGTTTTTCTAATTTGTTTTTGGGCCTGAGGGGTTAATCATTCATTTGCAAGTGGGTGCAATGCTGCTTTAGTCCCTTATACACACTGTAAAAATTTCATAGAGTTTACTAATTTTTTTCACTCTTTTGCAGTTTATGTGGTAGTTTTTTTCTCTTAAAGGCACAGTACCGTTTTTTATTATTGCTTTTTTCACATTTATTAAAGTGTTTTCACTTGCTGGTCTCATTACTAGTCTGTTACTAGTCTGTTAAAAATGTCTGACATAGAGGAAACTCCTTGTTCATTATGTTTAGAAGCCATTGTGGAACCCCCTCTTAGAATGTGTACCAAATGCACTGACCTTTCTATAAGTTATAAAGACCATATTATGGCTTTTAAAGATTTATCACCTGAGGTTTCTGAGACTGACAAAAGGGAGGTTATGCCATCTAGCTCTCCCCAAGGGTCAGAACCTATAACTCCCGCTCAAGGTACGCCAAGTACATCTAGCGTGTCCAATGCGTTTACTTTACAAGAAATGGCGGCAGTTATGAATCATACCCTCACAGAGGTATTGTCCAAACTGCCAGGGTTACAAGGAAAGCGAGACAGCTCTGGGGCTAGAACAAATACAGAGCTCTCTGACGCTTTAGTAGCTATATCTGATATACCCTCACAATGTGCAGAAGTTGAAGCAGGAGAGCTTCTATCTGTGGGTGACTTCTCTGATTCAGGGAAGGCGTTACTTCTGTCTGACTCTGAAATGACAGCATTTCAATTTAAGCTTGAACACCTCAGGGAGGTTTTAGCGACTCTGGATGACTGTGACACCATTGTAGTCCCAGAGAAATTGTGTAAAATGGACAAATACTTTGCAGTGCCTGTTTACACTGATGTTTTTCCAATCCCTAAGAGGTTTTCAGAAATTATTACTAAGGAATGGGATAGACCAGGTGTGCCGTTCTCTCCCCCTCCTGCTTTTAAGAAAATGTTTCCTATAGATGCCGCTACACGGGACTTGTGGCAGACGGTCCCTAAGGTGGAGGGAGCAGTCTCTACCCTAGCTAAGCGTACAACTATTCCTGTCGAGCACAGTTGTGCTTTCCTAGATCCTATGGATAAGAAATTAGAGGGTTTCCTTAAGAAAATCTTTATACAACAAGGTTTTATTCTCCAGCCTCTTGCATGCATTGCCCCAGTCACTGCTGCAGCGGCTTTCTGGTTCGAGTCTCTGGAGGAGGCTTTACAGGTAGAGACCCCGTTGGATGATATCCTTGACAGGCTTAAAGCTCTTAAGTTAGCCAATTCATTTATTTCTGACGCTGTTTTTCATTTAACCAAGCTAACGGCTAAGAATTCAAGTTTTGCAATTCAGGCACGTAGGGCACTATGGCTTAAATCTTGGTCAGCTGATATCACTTCAAAGTCTAAACTTCTCAATATCCCGTTCAAAGGGCAGACCCTATTTGGGCCTGGACTGAAGGAGATCATTTCAGATATTACTGGAGGAAAAGGCCACGCCCTTCCCCAGGATAGGTCCAACAAGTTAAGGACCAAACAGACTAATTTTTGTTCCTTTCAAAACTTCAAGAGTGGCACAGCTTCATATTCCTCTTCTACAAAACAAGAGGAAAATTTTGCCCAGTCCAAGCCAGTCTGGAGACCTAACCAGGCTTGGAACAAGGGGAAACAGGCCAAAAAGCCTGCTTTTGCCTCTAAGACAGCATGAAGGAGTAGCCCCCGACCCGGGACCGGATCTAGTGGGGGGCAGACTTTCTCTCTTTGCCCAGGCTTGGGCAAGAGACGTCCAGGATCCCTGGGCTCTGGAGATTGTTTCCCAGGGATATCTTCTGGATTTCAAAGCTTCATCTCCAAAGGGGAGATTTCATCTCTCACAATTATCTGCAAACCAGATAAAGAGAGAGGCATTCTTACATTGCGTTCAAGACCTACTAGTTATGGGAGTGATCCACCCAGTTCCAAAGGAGGAACAGGGGCAGGGCTTCTATTCAAATCTGTTTATAGTTCCCAAGAAAGAGGGAACTTTCAGACCAATCTTGGATCTCAAGATCCTAAACAAATTTCTCAGGGTCCCATCCTTCAAGATGGAGACTATTCGAACCATCCTACCTATGATCCAGGAGGGTCAATATATGACTACCGTGGATTTTAAAGGATGCTTATCTACATATTCCGATACACAGGGATCATCATCAGTTTCTCAGGTTCGCCTTCCTAGACAGGCATTACCAGTTTGTGGCTCTTCCCTTCGGGTTAGCCACGGCACCAAGAATCTTTACGAAGGTTCTAGGGTCCCTTCTGGCGGTTCTAAGATCGCGGGGTATAGCAGTAGCCCCTTACCTAGACGACATCCTGATACAGGCGTCAACTTTTCAAATCGCCAGGTCCCATACGGACATTGTTCTGGCATTCCTAAGGTCTCACGGTGGAAGGTGAATGAAGGAAAGAGTTCTCTCTCACCTCTCACAAGAGTTTCCTTCCTAGGAACTCTGATAGATTCAGTAGAAATGAAGATTTATCTGACAGAGGTCAGGTTGTCAAAACTTCTAACTCCCTGCCATGCTCTTTATTCCATTTCTCGTCCGTCAGTGGCTCAGTGTATGGAGGTAATCGGATTAATGGTAGCGGCAATGGACATAGTTCCATTTGCCCGCCTACATTTATTATTCTTTTATTATTTATTATTCTTTATTTATAAAGCGCCAACAGATTCCGCAGCGCTGCCCATGGGTACAAGGATAACAGTACAGTGGAGAAACAATACGATAAGACACAAAATTTTACAGACAAATACAGGGGGAGTTGAGGGCCCTGTTCCCGTGGGAACTTACAATCTAGATGGGTAGGAGGATTGGAAACAGGAGGTGGGGACTGCAGAGGTGAGAATGATATTAGTGAGGAGATAGAGGGCAACTGTTAGTTAGTTGGTTAGTTTGTTAATAATTCGGGTGATAAGCTTCCCTGAACAGAAAGGTCTTTAGGGAACGTTTAAAGGAGGAGAGGTTAGGGGCAAGTCTGACATCTCGAGGAAGTGCGTTCCAGAGGGTTGGTGCCGCACGAGAGAAGTCCTGTAGTCTAGAATGAGAGGAGGTGATGGTAGAGGATGCAAGAAGCAGGTCGTTGTTGGATCTTAGGGGACGGGCAGGAGTATATTTGTTGATGAGTGAGGACAGGTAGGGTGGGGCAGCATTGGTGAGGGCTTTGTAGGTCAGGGTGAGAATTTTGAATTTAACTCTGTTGTGAATGGGGAGCCAGTGAAGGGACTCACAGAGAGGCGCAGCAGAAACAGAGCGTCGAGAGAGGTGGATTAGTCTGGCGGATGCATTTAGGACGGATTGGAGGGGAGAGAGGCGGGAGAGAGGGAGGCCAGTTAGTAAGTTGTTACAGTAGTCAAGTCGGGAAATTACCAGGGAGTGGATGAGCTGTTTGGTAGTTTCAGCACTCAGAAATGGGCGAATTTTGGAGATATTGCGTAGGTGGTTGCGGCAGGATGAAGAGAGCAGTTGGATGTGGGGAATGAAGGACAGATTTGAGTCAAGCGTGACTCCGAGGCAGCGGACTTGGGGTGATGGGGAGATAGTGGTGCCGCCAACAGTGATAGAGAAATTAGAGACGGGAGTGGAGCTAGAGGGGGGAATTAGAAGTAGTTCGGTCTTGGACATATTTATTTTTAGGTGGTGAGAGGCCATCCAGGAAGAAATGCCAGATAAGCAGTCGCTGATGTGAGAGTTGACAGAAGGAGAGAGTGCAGGGGTGGAAAGGTAGATCTGGGTATCATCAGCATAGAGGTGATAGCTGAAGCCATAGCTGTTGACAAGTTTACCCAGTGAAGAAGTGTAAATAGAGAAGAGTAGAGGACCCAGGACAGAGCCTTGAGGTACTCCAACAGACAGGGGCAATAGAGAGGAGGAGTCACCAGCAAAAGAGACTGAGAAGGATCTGTTAGAGAGATAAGAGTGAATCCAGGAGAGGGCAGTGTCACAGAGACCAAGAGAACTGAGAGACTGTAGGAGAAGGGGATGGTCAACAGTGTCAAAGGCAGCAGATAGGTCAAGTAAGATGAGTATAGAGTAGTAGCCTTTGTTTTTAGCAGAAAGGAGATCGTTAGTAACCTTGGTGAGAGCAGTTTCAGTTGAGTGTTGGGGACGGAAGCCAGATTGCAGGGGGTCGAGCAATGAGTTGGACGACAGGAAGTGGGTTAGGCGATTGAAAACTAGTTTTTCGAGGAGTTTTGAAGCTAGTGGGAGCAGTGATATGGGGCGGTAGTTTGCAGGGGAGTTAGGGTCGAGGGAGGGTTTTTTGAGGATGGGGGTGACCTTTGCATGTTTGAAGGATGCAGGGAATGAGCCGGTAGAAAGGGATAGGTTAAATATGTGAGTAAGAGCCGGAGTGAGGGTGGTAGACAGAGGAGGAATTAGATGTGAAGGAATAGGGTCAAGTGGGCAGGTAGTGAGGTGTGAGGAAGACAAAAGGGAAGCCACTTCACTCTCAGTGGTTGGGAGGAGGGTGCAGAGAGTGGCAGAGGGGGTGACTGGGAGCGGAGTTGGGAGATTGCAGGTTTGTGTTGGAATGTTTCCTCGGATTGCAAGTGTTTTATTGAGAAAATAGTCAGCGAGGTCTTGAGCACTGAATGCAGATGAGGGGGGTGGTGCAGGTTGGTAGAGGAGAGAGTTGAAAATAGAGAAGAGTCTTTTAGGGTTTGAGGAGTGAGTGGATATAAGAGAGGAGAAGTAGGTTTGCTTAGCTAAGCGAAGGGCAGAGGTGTAGGAGTAGAGAATGAACTTATAGTGCATGAAATCATGTTCAGAGCTCCAGGCACGCTCAGCAGTGCGGGAGCATTTTTGTAGGTGACGCGTTTGTTGGGAGTGCCAGGGTTGGAGCTGTGGGGCTTTGCGAGGTTGGGGTGGAGCGAGAGTGTCAAGTGCAGCAGAGAGAGTATTGTTATAGTGGGTTATAGCAAGGTCAGGGCAGGATATCGTGGAAGTGTGGGGGAGGCGTAGTTGAATAAGATTGGAGAGTTGGGGAGCGTCCACAGTGTGCAGATTTCTGCTGGTGCGGGGGCGAGAGGGGGAAGTAGGTTTAGTATCTATATTAGGATTAAAGGTGAGCAGATGGTGGTCTGAGATGGGAAATGGGCGACATGCAACATTAGAGAGAGAGCAGAGATAGGAGAATACCAGATCAATTGAGTGTCCTTCGTGGTGGGTAGGGAATAGGGTGGATTGTGACAGGCTGAAGGAGTTAGTGAGTGAGAGAAGTTTAGAGGCAGCAGGGGCAGATGGGTTGTCAATGGGGATGTTGAAGTCCCCTAGAATTAGAGCAGGTGTATTTGTGGAGAGAAAGGAAGGAAGCCAGGCAGAAAAGTTGTCAAGGAATTGGGAAGTTGGTCCAGGGGGGCGATAGATAACTGCCACTCTGAGAGAGAGAGGGGAGAACAGGCGAATGCAGTGCACTTCAAAGGAAGAAAAGGAGAGAGATGGAAATGGGGATAGGTACTGATAGGAGCAGGAGGGGGAGAGTAAGATGCCAACACCGCCACCGTGTCTCTCACCTGGCCTACTGCAACTTTGCATGCTCAATCAGTGGAATGGGGATTACACAGATTTGTCCCCTCTACTAAATCTGGATCAAGAGACCAGGGATTCTCTTCTCTGGTGGCTATCTCGGGTCCATCTGTCCAAGGGAATGAGTTTCCGCAGGCCAGAATGGACTATAGTAACGACAGATACCAGCCTTCTGGGCTGGGGTGCAGTCTGGAACTCCCTGAAGACTCAGGGTTTGTGGACTCAGGAGGAGGCCCTCCTTCCGATAAACATTCTGGAACTAAGAGTGATATTCAATGCACTTCAGGCTTGGCCTCAGCTAGCTGCGGTCAGGTTCATCAGATTTCAGTCGGACAACATCACGACTGTAGTCTATATCAACCATCAGGGGGGAACAAGGAGCCCCCTGACAATGTTGGAGGTTTCAAAGATAATTCTATGGGCAGAGGTTCACTCTTGCCATCTCTCAGCTATCCATATCCCAGGAGTAGAGAACTGGGAGGAGGATTTTCTAAGTCGGCAGACTTTTCATCCGGGGGAGTGGGAGCTCCATCCGGAGGTATTTGTCCAGTTGATCCAACTTTGGGGCAAACCAGAACTGGATCTCATGGCATCTCGTTAGAACGCCAAGTTTCCTTGTTACGGGTCCAGGTCCAGGGATCCCAAGGCAGCGCTGATAGATGCTCTAGCAGCGCCCTGGTCCTTCAGCCTGGCTTATGTGTTTTCACCTTTTCCTCTGCTCCCTCGTCTGATTGCCAAGATCAAGCAGGAGATAGCTTCGGTGATCTTGATAGCCCCTGCGTGGCCACGCAGGACTTGGTATGCAAATCTGGTGGACATGTCATCCTTTCCACCATGGACTCTGCCGCTAAGGCAGGACCTTCTACTTCAAGGTCCCTTCAAACATCCAAATCTAATTTCTCTATGTCTGACTGCTTGGAGATTGAACGCTTGATTGTATCAAAGTGTGCTTTTTCTGAATCAGTCATTGATACCTTAATTCAGGCTCGAAAGCCTGTCACCAGGAAAATCTATCATAAGATATGGTGTAAATATCCTCATTGGTGTGAATCCAAGGGTTACTCATGGAGTAAGTTCAGGATTCCTAGGATATTATCTTTTCTCCAAGAAGGATTGGAGAAGGGTTTGTCAGCTAGTTCCTTAAAGGGACAGATTTCTGCTAAGTCTATTCTTTTGCACAAACGTCTGGCTGAGGTTCCAGACGTTCAGGCGTTTTGTCAGGCTTTAGTTAGGATCAAGCCTGTGTTTAAACCTGTTGCTCCTCCATGGAGTTTAAATTTAGTTCTTAAAGTTCTTCAAGGGGTTCCGTTTGAACCTTTGCATTCCATAGATATTAGCTTTTATCTTGGAAAGTTCTGTCTTTAGTAGCTATCTCCTCGGCTCGAAGAGTTTCGGAGTTATCTGCTTTATAATGTGATTCCTTTTATCTGATTTTCTATGCAGATAAGGTAGTGTTACGTACCAAACCTGGGTTTCTTCCTAAGGTGGTATCTAATAAGAATATCAATCAGGAGATTGTTGTTCCTTCACTATGTCCTAATCCTTCTTCAGAAGGAACGTCTATTACACAGTCTTGATGTCGTTCGTGCTTTAAAGTTTTATTTACAAGCTACGAAGGATTTTCGTCAAACATCTGCTTTGTTTGTTGTCTACTCTGGACAGAGGAGAGGCCAAAAGGCTTCGGCAACTTCTCTTTCTTTTTGACTAAGAAGTATAATACGCTTAGCTTATGAGACTGCTGGCCAGCAGCCTCTTGAAAGAATTACAGCTCATTCTACTAGAGCAGTATCTTCCACATGGGCTTTTAAACATGAGGCCTCTGTTGAACAGATTTGTAAGGCGGCGACTTGGTCTTCGCTTCATACCTTTTCTAAATTCTGTAAATTTGATACTTTTGCTTCTTCGGAGGCTATTTTTGGGAGAAAGGTCTTACAAGCAGTGGTGCCTTCCGTTTAAGTTCCTGCTTTGTCCCTCCCTTCATCCGTGTCCTAAAGCTTTGGTATTGGTATCCCACAAGTAATGGATGAGCCCGTGGACTGGATACACCTTTACAAGAGAAAACAAAATTTATGCTTACCTGATAAATTTATTTCTCTTGTGGTGTATCCAGTCCACGGCCCGTCCTGTCATTTTAAGGCAGGTGTTTTTTTATTTTTAAACTACAGTCACCACGGCACCCTATAGTTTCTCCTTTTTTTCTTGCTTGTCTTCGGTCGAATGACTGGGGGTGGCAGTTAGGGGAGGAGCTATATAGACAGCTCTGCTGTGGGTGTGCTCTTGCAGCTTCCTGTTGGGAAGGAGAATATCCCACAAGTAATGGATGAACCCGTGGACTGGATACACCACAAGAGAAATAAATTTATCAGGTAAGCATACATTTTGTTTTTGCCTGTTGTAGCCCCACCTATACTGAAATATTCGATACTGGTTATAAAAAAAGATATATAAATGAGAAGGTTTAGTTAAAAAGCACATTACTAGTAGGGAGATGGACAGAGAGATACTAAAATATAAATGTTTCATTGTTCTCTCAAAGTATTTGTCTAATTGTGTATAGTAGAGGGATAAAATAAGGAGGATTTTGTGTAAATATAGAGAGATAAGCTAATAAGGTCTGCCCTCCTTGTAAACTCAGCCCATTTAATATAGTTTCAGTTAGCAGAGACATACATTTTAAACTCTCTGGCTGGTTTACAAAGTCATTGCAGACACATTACGGAAAATAATTTTACAGAACACTGTACCTTTAATTAAAAATATGCATTTATTTCAGATTTCAACGTTTTTGTTTTATTTGTTTAATATTTATTAAAGAACAACCTTTTCATCAAAATATACATTTATTATAATGTACTGTAATGGGTAATTTGAAAACACAGATTTACTCAATCGGATTTTCATAAAATGTTCCTTTACATAAAAAATAAAAGAACAGTCTTTTTTATACTAAAACTAGATAATATAATACATTCCTAGAAGAACAGTTGTGATAAAAAAGGCACACAGTCATATATGGGATAAGGATTTTAAGAATTAAAGAAATATATGGTTTAGAAAAAATAATCTTACGAAATTTGATTCAATTGCTAGAGCAACAACTCTGATGCTATGTTTATATACATTTATGGTGAAAATATTTTATTCATAAATTTTTACAAATACATAAACAGTAAACAGTGGTCATAAGTTCCAACATTCTCAAGTCGCTCGGTACAAGTCACATACATTACAAAGAAAAACATACGGGTTCATATGTGTCTCCACTCTCCTAAGATGTTTTGTGGTTCCATTCTATATAAGTTTTGCTTGGCCTAGTCCATTCCTGCCCCCCCCCCTCCTCCTCGAGGCTTCATAGTAATGTATGAAGGGTTCCCACTGCTGAAGAAATGTTTTTTTATCGTCTAGATATTCTGCTGTGGCGCTCGCCATATCAAAGTGATATATCATCTTTTGTTGGATCATATCAAAACTAGGGGGAGTTCCCTTCCAAAATTGGGCTATGCTCAGTCTGACAATAGTACAGATCCATCTTGCTAACTTATTATTATGCTTGGAGATTCCTGGAATCGGGAAGTGTAGGAGAGCCTGCTCCATTGTCAACGTTATTGTTTTTTGGAGAATCTCACTCACTAGGGAGGAGGCCTGATTCCAAACTTCCTTAACTAGTCTACAATCCCACCACATGTGGGCGTATGTCCCAGGTTCGCCGCACCCTCTATAGCAAAGTTTGGTGAGTGGGTCCCCCCCTCCTCCCGACCTAGTTGGGAATAAGTACCATCTGAAGGCTACCTTAACGAAATTTTCCTTAAGAGCCGCATTTTGTGAGAAAGATAACCCACTGGCTAATGTCTCCCTCCATGTCTCTATAGACCAGGTTTTCCCTGTGTCATTTTCCCATTTTAACATTATGGGTGGTTTGCTATCTTTTGGAGCGCTGTTAAATAGTGTATAAAGGGTAGAGATCCCACCTCTAACATTCTGATCAGAAAGGCAAAGCCTCTCTAGTGTGGTACTTATAGGAACCTTCTCCCCCCCCCAGAATTTGTTGTGCTCTTGATTTTAATTGAAGGTAATGATACCAAATATTTCTATCTTCGCTATCTAAGGCTTGATACTGTTCGTAAGAAATTAACTTGCCGTCTTTGTATATGTCTGCTATTCTGTAAAGGCCTTTATTATGCCATTTCTGTTGTGTAATTTTATCGAGTGGGGTGTTTTTGGGAGTCAAGGGGGTGATAATTGATTTCCTATTGAGAAGGGGGAATTTGGAGTTCATAGTTTTCCAAATGTGTAGGGTATGCTGAATTGCAATAAATTCACATTTTTTATGAGTAATATCAGTGTGAGGGATCCATAAGAGATTGGATAATGGCGAGGTGTTCATAATGTTAGATTCAATTTTTATCCATTGCGAATTATCATGAGGTTTGAACCAATGTAAGGTCTGGGCCATACGGGCTGAGTAATAGTATGGGACAAGGTTTGGAAGACCCACCCCCCCTCTCTTTTTGAAGTACACATGATATTTTTATTGATTCTTGCTCTTTTACCCTGCCATACAAACTTCGAGATATCCTTTTGGAGTTTATGTAGGTCTGATAGGGGAAGAGATATTGGCAGGGAGCGGAATAAGTATAGCAATTTGGGTAACAGGGACATCTTGATAGAGATAATTCGTCCGTATAGAGAGATCTTGAGTTTCGTCCATTTTATTAGTAAGGCTCTAATTTTTTTAAACATGGGAAGGTAGTTTAATTGATATAGGGAGTGTATATTATTAGATAGGTTAATTCCTAGATATTTAATGGACTTTTTTGGCCATTTGAATGCAAAATTAAGTTCCATAAGTTTTTTAGTGTGATTTGGCAACCCGATTCCTAGGGCTTCGCATTTCTCCTCGTTTATTTTATAACCCGACAGGAACCCAAACTGCTGTATTAGCTTGTATACCGGTGGGAGGGATAATAAGGGTTTAGTTAGCGTCAAGATCACATCATCGGCGAACAGGGATATCTTATGTTCTGTTTGGCCTACCTGAATTCCGGAAATGTCTCGATTTTCTCTAATTTTAATGGCCAACGGTTCTATGCTCAAAGCGAATAGCAGTGGGGATAGCGGGCATCCCTGTCTAGTTCCGTTGTTGATATGTATGGTTTTAGACTGATATCCTGCCAATTTTACAAAAGCTGTTGGGAATGAATATAGTGATTTGATGGCGTCATAAAATGACCCTGAAATACCCACCCTCTCCAGGACCGCAAACATAAAGTCCCAGTTAATTCTATCGAATGCCTTCTCTGCGTCCAAAGAGAGAAACAGAGAAGGCATTCTTCCCACCGTGGCTATATTGATCAGATCAATAATCTTCCTAGTGTTATCTGGGGCCTCTCTTTGTGAAATAAATCCTACTTGGTCTGGGTGAATTAGTTTAATAAGGAGTGGGTTTAGGCGGTTCGCTAAAATTTTAGTGAATAATTTAATATCCTGATTGATTAAGGAAATGGGTCGATAGTTGTGACAATGTTGTTTATTTTTCCCTGGTTTTGGGATTACTGTAATTCTGGCCGACAGCATTTCTCTAGGTACATCTTTACCCTGCATCATGGCATTAAATACTTTGACTAATTGAGGTATCAGAATGGAATGTAGTGTTTTATAAAAGATGGCAGGGTAGCCATCAGGTCCTGGGGCTTTAGATCGTTTGAGATTTTTAATATTCAATTTTATTTCCTCTTGGGTTATGGGACTATTTAGGGATTCTAACTCCTCTTCTGTTATAGTTGGCATCGTACTCTCTCCAAGAAAGGCGGATAGGTCTGGGGCTTTGTCTCTACCTTTATTTGCTAATGATATATTATACAGTTTATCATAGTAGTCTGCGAAAGTGTTGGCAATGTCCTGGGGGTCATTGGTCATTTTGTTATTTGGAGATTGTACCTGGGGGACTGTTGTGATTTTCGTTATTTCTTTTAGTTTGTTAGCTAGCATTCGGTCCGGTTTATTGCCGTATATGTAGTACTGAGTGTCCACTATTTTTATAGATCTTGCTGCTTCCTTATTTAGAAGTGAGTCTAATTCTGCATTTTTGGTCTTGAGTAGGTTAGTTAAATTACGTGAAGGGTTAAGCCCTATTTGTGATCGAAGCCTGTTTGTCTCCGCTTTTAGGTTTATTAATTTAGTTTCTCTGAGTTTATTTTGTCTGCCTGATTCAGCCATAAGTAAACCTCGTGTATATGCCTTTAGTGCTCCCCATTCTAAGATAGGGTTCTGTGTGGAGTTGTTGTTGATATTAATAAATTCAGTGATTTGTTGTTTAAGTTGCGTTAATTCCGGGCCTTCTCTAAGCAGGGATGCATTTAGAGTCCAGGATTTAGTCCTGTATGGGTTAATCAGTCCTGACAGAGTGATTTCCACTATGGAGTGGTCTGACCAGGAGCAATTTGTGATAGATGCTTTGGAGAGTAAGGGTACTAGAATTTGACTCACAAAAATATAATCTATTCTGGATTGAGATGAATGCATAGGGGAATAATATGTGTAATCTCTAGTACCATGGTTTAAAGCTCGCCACCCGTCTATCAGATTATGATCTAATGAGAAGTCAAGCAGGATCCTACTTGATTTGATGAGTTTGTTAACAGGCTGCTTCACTTGTGAGGATCTGTCAATTCTGTCATTCATAGCGAGATTGAAGTCCCCACCCACTATAATTTTATACCTTTTCCACATCGTAAGGTGTTTGCTAAGTTTAGAAATAAAATTGGCTTGTAGCTCATTAGGGGCATACACATTAACTAACAGAATTGGGGTGTTTTGTATTGAACCTTGTATTATTAAGTATCTGCCTTCTCTGTCTCTTGTAACAGATTCCTCATGGAAATTTAGGGAAGAGTGTATTAGTATTGAGACCCCACATTTCTTTTTCGGGCCTATAGCATGATATTGTGTGGGGAACGCCTTATCCCAATATGTGGGTGTGTATGCTGACGTGAAGTGTGTTTCTTGTAGCATTATTATCTTGGCCTTTAGCGCCTTGTATTCTGAAATTGCCTTTTTCCGCTTGATATCGGAGTTTAAACCCCTAACATTATGTGATATTATTTTTATTGACATGATATATCTTTAGATAGAACAGCTATAGTAAGGTACCTTAGAGCCTCTGATGAATGGATCGCAGTCTCTCCTTTCTGGAGGGAGAGCTCCATGGACCAGGCCAAGCATGGCTCCTGTAGGAAAGTTATGATCAAGCCTACATAGTGAATGGAGGAAAGAATTAGCAAAACAGATAATATTGCAATAGACACTACATGAGAATAGACAACCAAATGAACTGTCACAGTGAATGTGTGGAGTGACCTGAAAATTAGTGACCAAGAGTGAAATAAAAATGAAATACAAAAAAATTCTAGAAATAATAACAATAAGTGTGTGATGTGGAACATAGTGTTTACATCACATTTACCTGATCAGAAAATTTAGCATGAACATGGATTAGGGGAAGAGGGTAAGGGATAGGGGGATTGGGAAGGTGGGGAGGGGAGGGGGAGATCCTGGGAATATTTATTACTCTTTTATATTCTACTAGCAAACATTTTGAATGTGAACCTAACTAAGAATTGTAGGCAATATGTTATCAGAAACTTAAATAGGATAATTAAGTCCATAGAGGCAGTAGGGGCTACCAATATTTCTTATGCTATCTATTAGTTGAAGAGGTAGCTTAGACAAATATGAATTTGAGGGTGATGTATTATCTAAACGGGGAGCTATGCCTTTCTGAAATGAACATTGCCCACGGACTTTAACATGTAAACATTGCAACCAAAAAGTAACTTTAAAACAAGAACACATCAAGATTGAACCTCAAACAAAAGAATGTCACTATACAAGCCTTGTCCATTCAGGTTGGGTCAATCCTCTCAACTTTTGAAAAAGTCTTGGAATAGATAGAGATTCCAGATTAGCCTTATTCTCAAGGTGGGGGATCTACTGTGTCATCAGTTTCTTCTCCTTCAGTATCCTTGCTGGGGTTTGCCCTTTGTTTCATTGCTTTTCCTTTTCTCCCGAACGGGATCCATTCTTTCTGGAAAGTTTTCCTAGTGGATGAAGAGCTTGCAGGTGTAACATGAGTGTCCATTTGTATTTGTAGACGATCTAGTATGGCCTTTCCTTCTTCCAGAGTAGTACAGGTGTAATTTCCGTTCTGATATGTAAAGGCCAGTTTGAAGGGGAAGTTCCATCTGTATTTTATATGCTCCTTTGTGAGAGCTGTGGTAATGGGTTTCAAGTCCCTTCTTTTCCGAAGTGTTATTGGAGCGAGATCTGAGTATATTTGCAAATTATGGCCTTCATATTCTATGCATTTTTGGTCTCTAGCTGCTTTCAGTATTTTTTCTTTAACATGGTAGTAGTGTAGTTTTAGAATAATGTCTCTAGCAGAATTTGGTTGTGGTCTTGTGAGAGCCCTATGGACTCTGTCCATCAATAACATATTTGGTTCAATATCTGGGATTAGTTGTGTGAATAGATCAGTAACGGTTTCTTCTAGATTTTTAAAAGTCTCTGGGAGATTTCGAATTCTCAAGTTAGATCTGCGAGATCTGTTTTCCAGATCTTCAATCTGTTCTTCAAGTCTGCAGATGTATGAAGAGTTGTCTTGTATGGAGTTTCTGAGTATAGGGATTTCCTCTGTTACATTGTCTAGTTTTTCTTCTAGTTCCGCTGTTCTCCCACCTATTTCTCTAATATCTTGCCTTATCTCAGAAAGGGCCATTTTGAATTCTTCCTGGAATATTGATTTAATTTGGGCTAGGAGCTCTTTATTGGTCTCCTCTGTTCTTGAGCCTCCAGGAGTCTCGGGGGTCTGTGTCATTGAGTTAGTTGCCTCAGGAGAGTTACTTTTATCCGGTCCTTTTTGTTTTGATTGGGACCTTGAAAGGCATTCTTTCACTGTTTGTGACTTATTCTTCATGTTAAGAGTGATGATAGGTAGGCAGCCCTATATGAAATCTTAAGTTTGAGAAAGGCCCTGGCTTGCGTTGTTCCTTGTGCTTTGTTATTCTCAGGATCTTTAGGTAGTATTTAGGGATGGTTGTTCATGCTTGTGAGAGTCCAACACTTATTTAGTGCATATAGGTTATTTGTCAGGAAATGTGATTATTGGAGCTCTTTTCAATTTCACATAATGTGTTTAGGGTGGTGAAGTGGTGTATTTGAAAAGTCTCTCTTGTCAGGTGACTTGCAGGCTCCTGCTAATTCTCAACTGGTATTCCCAGGCTGTGGCTATAAAGCTCCACAGCCTAGGCCGAGAAATTGGTATAATGGAGTCTTGTAAGGAGACTGTTCTTAGATAAGCTTGCCGGTGCTCACATTAGAGCATAGAGAGGGATGTTAATAGAGGTTTTATGTATCCCTGCTGCAGTGTCTTTTAAATGGCCTCTTTCCCCGCCAACTAATTCTCATTCCCCATCAACCTCTTTTATTTATTGCGGTATGTATATTTATTTTGAGGAGCTATAGATGTGGGGTATAGGTATTAACAGTGTGTGTTATCACTGCTGTTGCGGTTGCAGGTCAGTGGTGTTCAGTGCTGAGGTGTCTGAGTTTAAAAGGGTTTCAGTTTTATGGTACTGCAGGGGAGGCCTACCGGGAGTGAGATGTGTAGGCCTCAGAGCTCCCCATGACGAACCATGCACTGCCTGTTTTTGTTGTTTTTTTTTTTTCCCTTTTTTCTTTCCCCCAAAGTGGCCTCAGGAGAAGTGGAGGGAGATCGATAGGGGTAGGTGTCAATCTAGGGTATTCCCCAGGTTGCGCGTATTTAAGTTGGGATTGACTCACCTACCCCTACGTTTTGCTGGTTCAGATCAGGCCCGAAGTCCTCCACTCCAGCCGGGCCCACTCCTTCAAGATTCTCCGTTCTCCGGCAGCCCGTGGATGCGGCAGGAGCCTCCCCCCTGGGACCGGAGGCTGTTGATTGACAGTGTAGCTTCGTTTGCGGGCCCCCCTGTGCACACCAGCAGAGGCCGCGCCGTGTCGGGAGGGAGAGGCCCCAAGCAAGATGGCGGCTTCCCGCGCCTAAAGTTGTCCAGGCGCGCGGGGGACTCGGTACCACAGGACCGCAGGTGAAAGTTCGTGGAGCTTGGACCGTGGAATGACTGCTCCCGGGATGGTGATCAGTGGGGCTATATAAGCAGTCCCAGGTGGAGGTAAGGCCCAGCCCGGGCAGCGTGAATGGTGCTGTTGTTAGGTCTCAGGTCGCAAGTGCAGCGGTCAGACTCATGTTTATATACATTTAAAGGTAATAAATAACAGTTTTTATGCTCCATGTACAGTCTGCCATATAGGCACTTTCTTTCATAATTTGATGATGGTCCACAGTCCACCATAACATATGGGATATATTTCTCAGCACTAGGTGGAGGTGAAGAACCCAGACAATAACTTTAAATCTCTCCCATCTCTCTCTAGTTTTTTTTCTTGGCCTCGTAGGTGAAGGTTGAGAATAGAGGTTGTTCTAGCTACTTGCTTATGGATTTAATTGGGAGCTCAGACCTATGTAAGACCCAGAGTCCCTGTGAGTTGTCATTCACAAGGAAGACAGAAGAGAAACTTTACAGCAGCTGAATGATACAGGGACCTAGAGAATACCCTATTATGTGCATGCTTATTTCCCTATGGGACTTCAGCCATAACTACCCTCAGGCATTGCAGGGACTCATCCATAGCCTCCCCCTGAGGGACTCAGGTATTTTAGGCAATAATCTGCAAGTATTTGTGATATGATTCAGTAGTGGACAGTGTCTGGATCAATAGTTGTTATCAAATGTTGTCTGTCTTTACAGCAGTAGCAATATTTACTATATTTAAAACGCTCCAATACCACCTGATCATAGCAGACATTACTGTGATTAAATATACAATACTTTGTGGGTAGGTTATTTCGAGCCTGGTATAAGTGTGAATTTTAAAAAACATTGTAAACCACAAGTTACGTTATATTGCAGCTATCATTTACAAGCACAAGACTTGCATGTCAATTAAGTTTGCCACCGCTATTTGCAATTTTGTTAACAAGAGTTGCTGTTTGTTTGAGACAATATGTATTAATATCTGTAAATGAATAATCTTTTTATGTATTTACTCACAGTATTTTAGTTGAGTGATTATCTCACTTATGATATTTGATTAAATATATTGGTCTCTACATAAAAATAAGTGATAACACCTTTTGTCATTCCAAGTGCAATTTTTTTTGTATCTGCCTTTGCATTCACCTGGTACCAAATTCAACGGCATAACCTTAGAAGAGGGGTATTTACTAAACACCATTTGAATATATTGTACATGACATTATTCTTTATAATACTTCTACTTAGAAAGTAGTAATTTATAGTACTGAGTTTACAGTACTTTTAACAGTGTGTGTTTGTGTATGTGCAGGAGTCTGACTGGACTCTGATCTGTTGGCAATGTTTTAATAAAGTTATTTAGTATGCATGTGCCAATTTGAAAGGAAACTTTTTTCTCATATATATAGTAATAGAGTTGGGCAATCTTTCTCTGTCTTGCAATTCTTTTTGCATTTTAAGTACAATCCTCTACAGTACTCAATACCTTCACTGGATGGGCTCTCTACTGGATACTGTTGAAACTGCATGGGCATGGATTTGACATGCATGGTAAGCCAGTGGATGGGGTGCTGAGTAAGGAAATACATTTTACACAGCGCACATACAGCCCGTAGGTACTCTGACATTGATCCACCATAGCCAGGGGACTTAGCTTGCTTTCTTCATGACACACTTTTCCTCTTTTTCAGATCCTTACCTGCCCTATCCTTTTCAGTGACTTAGCCAGGTAAGACTGATGTCCTTTACAACTCTCTGGCAACCCTGGGGACTAATTTAGGGCACTTTGTTTAAAATGAGTGTCTGCCCCTTTAAGAAAACTGCTAACTGCTCGTGTAGTGACTTTAATTTGGTATCTGCAGTGCTGGCATTATCTTCTGGCAATAGCCCCGCCCCTTTAGCATTCCCAAACTTTTTTTACACTCACCAGAACTTCTCCAGTGATTATTTAATTTTAGCTGTTAGGAACAGTTTTCCATTGTTGTTCTGTAGCCAGGAGGGGGGTAAGTACCTATATAGGAGCTGCCAACAGGGTATATTGGTGCAGATAAGGCTGTTTAAGGGATTGTTACTTATACATATTGGGAAATATTATTGGCGTCTGAGGGGTGTTTAAGCAAAGTGTAGAGGGATCTCTACATGTCTTTTATTATTATCAGGTATTTGTATCTACTACTTATGTATGGTGTCATTTCATACTTTAAATTGTATTTCAAAATGGAACAAAATGACTCTGTCACCACTGTCATTGCTATAGAAGAGTCAGTTTCTGATACTCACCTTTCTACATATGTGTTTGTTTTTTGCAAAAATGTTCCAGGTTAATCAAACCTTCCACTTCCCATAGGGAATTTTGTCCTGTACTTGTTTCACAGGGGTAGACAACAGATTTTTCTTCTGAATTTAAAAATTGTATGTACAAAATTGTGATAGATTGTTTGGTGGCTATCCCCAAACTAATTAAGTGTAAATCTGAGGATTTAACTCAGTCTCATGTGGTAAATGTGGAAAATTCTTCCTTTCAACCTCAAATTCATGCTCTCTTACAGAGCCCTGACTCTGAGAATGCAAATATATCTAGTTCAGATAGGGAAGTATTATCTGATGAGCAGGGTCCTGTTTCTGTCGCTGATTCCAAATATGACAATGTCTTTAGGTTTTAAGTGGAGCATATCGGTAATTTATTGCAAGAGGTTTTAAAAACTTTAGAAACTTCTGAAGAAAATCTTGTTGAAAATAAGCCTGTAAATCAGTTAAGTATTGTTTTTAAAGCTCCATCAAAAATGTCACAGGTATTTCAGATCCCTGATTTAGTCTCTTACTATATAGCAAGGGAAAAAACAGGTGTGCCTTTTGCTACTTCCACGAGATTTAAGAGAATGTATCCCATTCCAGAAGGCAAGGTTACCAATCAACATTCTGGAACTTCTGGCAATTCTTCGGGCTCTTCAGTCCTGGCCCCTGTTGAAAGAAGAACATGTATTTGTTTACAATCAGACAATATCACAGCGGTAGCCTACATAAATCATCAGGGTGGTACCCGCAGTCTTCTGGCAATGCAGGAAGTGTTTTATATTCTGTCCTGGTCAGAGAGGAATCAATGCTCCCTACCAGCAGTTCACATTCCAGGTGTGAGCAAGTGTGAGGCGGATTACCTCAACCGCCAATCAGTCCAACCAGGAGAATGGTGTCTTCATCACAACATATTCTATCAACTAGTTTCCAAATGGGGTGTTCCAGACATAGTTTGATAGCCTCTCATTTAAATACAAAACTTCCAAAGTATTGTGCAAGGCCAAGAGATTTAAGGGCTCACATGATAGATGCTTTGGTGTGTCAATGAGAGTTTCATCTTGCATACTTTCTTTCCTAAGATATGGAGAGTCCACGACATCATCAATTACTAGTGGGAATATCACTCCTGGCCAGCAGGAGGAGGCAAAGAGCACCACAGCAAAGCTGTTAAGTATCACTCCCCTTCCCACGATCTCCAGTCATTCTCTTTGCTTCTGTTAATATAGGAGGGGAAGGAGGTGTATAAATCTTTTTATACATGTTTTAAAACAATAAAACATTGTGTGTTTTACAGTGTAACATGTAATTAAGCGCTTTGTCAATTGTGCTTTTCACTAGCAAGAGAATCAGATAGTAGACATGTCTTCTTGTGGGCATGTTCTGTTATGCCATTTACTTTTTAATGGCGGGGAAGTGCTGAGTATTGCATGCTTTCAGGCACAGTTTCTTGCTGGCGCTCCAGTTCTAGTTAGTGGGGTGGCGTTCTCATGGATGCAGATATTTCTGTGTGCTTTGGTCTGGCAGGGAAGCGCTGCCGCTTTTTCTTGGTTCTTTATTTGTTGCTGGCAGCAGTAAAAAAAAAAAAGAACTGTTTTTTAAATGAACATGTATTGTTTAAAATGTTATATGAGCATTGTTTGTTCAGTTAATGTAAATTGTGTCCGGAGTACTGTTTTTAAAGTGACAGTTCATAGTAATTTTAAAGTTTGTATTTTATAATAAAAAAAAAATATTTTCAATTATGGATCCAGTGTTCCCTGTGGAACGGTGGCTAAGAAGCTGTGTGTGCAATATTGTTGTTCTACTGCCACTGTTATGAAATCTATGATATGTATTGAGGCACAAATTGTTTTCTTCTTTCAATTCTGTGCTGCATGCTTAGCTTGTACTCTAGTATGTTATCTCTGAGCCCTATGTCTCTCAGGATGATGCTGTTATGGAAATGCTACAGCTTTTCCTTGAACGTTCCAAGCCTTAATGGCATTACATGCAGTGCCCTGCAGTTCCTCTCTGTCTCCTGGAGGAGTATATTTGCTTATGGATTTTGCAGTACAGCTATCTTCTGTGGTATCTGTGGAATTATCTGATTTTCCTATGTTAAAGGGAAAATGCAAGATGAAATTTAGAGATTCAGATAGTAAGGTTTCTGTTCCGCCTACTGCTACACAGGTTGCCCTCCCTCATAAGTCTGATGAGGAGGATACGCCGGCTCTTTTAAGGATAAAAGCTGAAGGCTTATTTGAAGATCAATGGCAACGTGCAGTTTGTATTGCCCCTGGGTCAAGTGCGGCATCTTTTTGGTGCAACGCCTTGTCTGATTCAATTTTGGTAGAGACTCCTTTGGAGGAGATCCAATATAGAATTAAGACTTTCATGCTAGCCAATTACTTTCTTTCTGATGCTACCATGCTGGTATCGCTGTGCTAGCCCGCAGGGTGTGTGGCTAAAATCTTGGTCAGTGGATGTTTCCTCTAAGTCCAAGCTTCTGGCACTTCCCTACAAGGGTAAGACCTTGTTTGGACCTGGTCTGGCAGAAATAATTTCTATCTCGGGTGAAAAAGGGTCTTTTCTATCACAAGACAAGAAAGACAGACCTAAAGGACGTGATTATTTTTGGTTCTTTTCGTAGCTTCGAAGGAAAGTCTTCCTCTTCCAAGCAGGAACAGTCCAAGTCTTCTTGGAGACCCCAGTAGTCTTGGAACTAGGAGAAGCAATCAAAGAAACCGGCAGCTGAGTCTAAAAGAGCATGATGGGTTTGCCCCCGATCCGGG
Source organism: Bombina bombina (assembly GCF_027579735.1). NCBI lineage: Eukaryota > Metazoa > Chordata > Amphibia > Anura > Bombinatoridae > Bombina > Bombina bombina. Next base: position 1,089,571,479 of record NC_069501.1, on the reverse strand, counting down.
ATTTGGATCAAGTGGGGGCTGTGGACATAGTATCTCAGGGTTACAAATAGAATTCATAACTTTCATCCCAGGGGCAGGTTCCACCTCTCAAGATTATCTGCAGACAAGATAAAGAGAGGCATTCTTGTAATGTTTTTAAGATTTTTCCTCCTTGGGAGTGATAGTTCCGGTAGGGAACAGGGTCTAGGATTCTATTCTAATCTGTTCATTGTTTCCATAAAAAAGGGAACTTTTCATCCTATTCTAGGCCTCAAGTGTCTCAACAATGTTCCTATCCACAGGGATCATTAAGTTCATGACATTCACCTTTCTAGACAAACACTTTCAGTTCATGGCTCTTCTGTTTGGCCTTGCCCAGCTCCCAAAATTTTCATCAAAGGTTCTGGAGGCTCTCTTGGCAATGATTAGGTCTCTGGGAATTGCAGTGGCACCCTACCTGGATTACATATGGGTTCAGGAGCCATATTTTCAACAAGCGAACTCTCATACAGAGATCTTGCTGTCTTTTCTACATACCCACGGATGGGAAGTGAATCAGGAAAAGAGTTCCCTTGTTCCAGCTACAAGGGTAGTTTTCTTAGGGGCCATAATAGATTCCCTAAATGTATGGAGGTAATTGGTCTGATGTCGCTTCCATGGACTTCATTCCCTTGCTTGATTCCATTTGCGAGCTCTGCAGTTATGTATGCTCAGACCATGGAACAGGGTCCATGCAGATCTGTCTCAGTGGATAAATCTAGATCAGTCGACAAGAGACTCTCTCCTGTTGTGGCTTTCTCAGGATCTTCTGTCTCAGGACACATGCTTCTGGAGATCTTCCTGGGTGATTGTGACCACGGACACTAGCCTGCTGAGCTGGGGAGCAGTCTGGGACTTGTTAAGGTGCAGGGTCTATGGACTTGGGAGGAGTCTTCTCTCACCTTAAACATTTTGGAGTTGAAAGCGATTTTCTATGTTCTGATGGCTTGGCCTCAGTTGTCCTTAGCCCGGTTCCAGTCGGTCAACATCATCTAAGTGCCTTACTTCAACCACCAGGGAGGATCTCGGAGTTCCTTAGCCATGAAGGAGGTGGCTCGGATTGTTCAGTGGGAGGAAACTCACAATTGCTGTCTATCTGCCATCCACATTCCAGGAGTGGACAGCTGGGAAGCGGATTTCCTGAGCAGACAGATATTTCTTCCCGGGGAGTGGGCTCTCCATCCGGCAGTGTTCTCCAGGTTAACTCTCAATTGGAGGGTGCCGGAGTTGGATCTGATGGTGTCTTGGCAGAACACCAAACTTCCAAGGTACAGTTCAAGGTCAAGAGATCTGCAGCTCACCCTGATAGATGTTCTGGCGGTACCTTGGGATTTCAGTCTGGTATATCTGTTTCCTTAAGGTATGGCGTAGATACCTTTATTGGTGTGAATCCATGGACTACTTTCGGAGTAGGGTCAGGATTTCTAGGATTTGTCTTTTCTACAGGAAGGTCTGGAGAATGAATGGTCAGTCAATACTCTGAAGGGTAAGATTTCTGCATTATCTATTTTGTTGCAAACGTCTGACGGATGTGCCAGATGTTCCATCTTTTTGTCAGGCCCTGGTCAGAATCAGGCCTGTGTTTAAGTCAGTTGCTTCTCCTTGGAGTTTTAACCTTGTTTATAAGTTTTATAGCGGGCTCTGTTTGAGCCATTGCATTCCATAGATATTAAGTTATTATCTTGGAAGGTTTTGTTTCCTATTGTTAACTCTTTTGCTCTGAGAGTCTCAGAAATCTTGGCTTTGCAGTGTGATTCACCTTACCTGATCTTTCTTGCTGATAAGGCGGTTCTTTGTACTAAGTTGGGTTTTCTTCTTAAAGTGGTTTCTGATGAAAATATTACTCAGGAAATTGTTGTTCCTTCTCTATGTCCTAATCCTCCTTCTCATAAAGAACGTTTGTTGCACAAATTGGATGTTGTGCGTGCTCTAATTTTCTACCTACAGGCGACAGGATTTTTGCCAGTCCTCTGCCCTGTTTGTTTGTTTGTTTCTCTGGGAAGCGTAGGTCAGAAAGCTTCTGCTACTTCTCTTTCTCTCTGGTTAAGAAGCATAATTCCTTTTGCTTATGAGGGCGACGAGGGCTGTCTCCTTTTCTTGGGCTTTCAAAAATGAAGCTTCTGTGGAGCAGATTTGCAAGGCTGCGTCTTGGTCCTCTCTGCATAGTTTTTCTAATTTTACAAATTTGATACTTTTCTCCCCGCTGAGGTTTCTTTTGGGAGAAATGTTCTTCAAGCGGTGGTGCCTTCTGTTTAGGTCTGCCTGCCGTGTTCTCCCTCCCTAGTCATCTGTGTCCTCTAGCTTGGGTATTCATTCCCACTAGTAATTGATGACGTTGTGGACTCTCCATAATTTAGGAAAGAAAACTAAATTTATGCTTACCTGATAAATTTCTTTCTTTTCGGATATGTAGAGTCCACGACCCCACCCTTTTCTTAAAGACAGTTATTTTTTTGACTACACCTCAGGCACCTTTTTCTTTCATGTTATTGGCAAGACTCCATGAGCTAGTGACGTATGGGATATATAATCCTACCAGGAGGGGCAAAGTTTCCCAAACCTCAAAATGCCTATAAATACACCCCTCACCACACCCACAATTCAGTTTTTACAAACTTTGCCTCCTATGGAGGTGGTGAAGTAAGTTTGTGCTTAGATTCTACGTTATGTGCTTCTCATTCCTATATGCCTCTTGCCTTTTTCTCTATCAGAGGGCTATGCTGTTTGCATTTTTTCCCCATTCCTGAAACTGACATATAATTAAATTGATAATTTTGCTTTATATGTTGTTTTTTCTCTTACATTTGCAAGATGTCTCAATCTGATCCTGTCTCCGAAACCACTGTTGGAACCCTGCTGCCTGATAACAGTTCTACCAAAGCTAAGTGCATTTGTAAATTTGTGGAGATTATATCTCCAGCTGTGGTATGTAATAGTTGTCATGATAAGCTTTTACATCCAGAGAATGTGTCCATCAGTGAATTTAAAAAGATTTTATTGCTGATGCAATTCAGAAAGCTTTGTCTGCTATTCTGCCTTCTAATAAATGTAAAAGGTCTTTTAAAACTTCTCATAAAGTTGATGAAATTTCAAATGACCGACAACATACTGAATTATTTTCCTCTGACAAGGATCTATCAGATTCAGAAGATCCTTCCTCAGATATTGACACTGACAAATCTACTTATTTATTTAAAATGGAGTATATTTGTTCTTTGTTAAAAGAAGTGTTGATTACATTGGATATTTTGGAAACTAATCCTCTTGATGTTAAAACTAGTAGACGTTTAAAAACTGTTTATAAACCTCCTGTGGTTACTCAAAACTGAGGTTTTTCCAGTTCCTGATGCTATTTCTGATATGATTTCTAAGGAATGGAATAGGCCTGGTACTTCTTTTATTCCTTCTTCAAGGTTTAAAAAATCATATCCTTTGTTAGATTGGAGTTTTGGAAAAAGATCCCCAAGGTTGACGGGGCTATTTCTACTCTTGCTAAACGTACTACTATTCCTGGAAGATAGTACTTCTTTTAAAGATCCTTTAGATAGGAAACTTGAATCCTATCTAAGGAAAGCCTATTTATATTCTGGTCATCTGCTCAGGCCTGCAATTTCTTTGGCTGATATTGCAGCTGCATCAACTTTTTGGTTGGAAAGTTTAGCGCAATAGGAAACGGATACTGATTTGTCTAGCATTGTTCGCTTGCTTCAACATGCTAATCATTTTATTTGTGATGCCATTTTTGATGTTAAATCTATGTCTTTAGCCATTTTAGCTAGGAGAAATTTGTAGCTTAAATCTTGGAATGCTGACATGGTATCTAAGTCTAGATTACTATCTCTTTCTTTCCATGGTAATACATTATTTGGTTCTCAGTTGGATTCGATTATTTCAACTGTCACTGGGGGGAATGGAGTTTTTTTGACTCAGGATAAAAGACCTAAGGGTAAGTCTAAAGCTTCTAACCGTTTTCGTTCCTTACGACAAAATAAGGAACAGAAACCTAATCCTTCCCCCAAAGAATCTGGTTCCAATTGGAAACCTTCATCAAGTTGGAGTAAATCCAAACCATTTAAGAAATAAAAGCCGGCCCCCAAGTCTGCATGAAGGTGTGACCCTCATTCCAGCTCAGCTGGTAGGGGGCAGGTTAAGATTAAATTAAAATTTGGGCAGATTCTGTCCAAAATCAATGGATTCAGAGTATTGTCTCTCAAGGGTACCGAATAGGATTCAGAGTAAGACCTCCTGTGAGAAGATTTTTTCTCTCATGCATCCCAGCAAATACAGTAAAGGCTCAGGCTTTCCTGAAGTGTGTTTCAGACCTGGAATTTTCAGGGGTAATCATACCAGTTCCATTTCAGGAACAGGGTCTGGGGTTTTATTCAAATCTATTCATTGTCCCAAAAAAAGAAAATTCATTCAGGCCAGTTCTGGATCTGAAAATTTTGAATTGTTATGTTAGAGTACCAACTTTCAAAATGGTGACTATAAGGACTATTCTGCCTTTTGTTCAGCAAGGACATTATATGTCCACAATAGACTTACAAGATGCATATCTTCATATTCCGATTTATCCAGATCATTATCAGTTGCTGAGATTTCTTTTCTAGACAAGCATTACCAATTTGTTGCTCTTCCATTTGGCCTAGCGATAGCTCCAAGAATCTTTTCAAAAGTTCTCGGTGCCCAATGGATTCAGAGTATTGTCTCTCAAGGGTACCGAATAGGATTCAGAGTAAGACCTCCTGTGAGAAGATTTTTTCTCTCATGCATCCCAGCAAATACAGTAAAGGCTCAGGCTTTCCTGAAGTGTGTTTCAGACCTGGAATTTTCAGGGGTAATCATACCAGTTCCATTTCAGGAACAGGGTCTGGGGTTTTATTCAAATCTATTCATTGTCCCAAAAAAAGAAAATTCATTCAGGCCAGTTCTGGATCTGAAAATTTTGAATTGTTATGTTAGAGTACCAACTTTCAAAATGGTGACTATAAGGACTATTCTGCCTTTTGTTGAGCAAGGACATTATATGTCCACAATAGACTTACAAGATGCATATCTTCATATTCCGATTCATCCAGATCATTATCAGTTGCTGAGATTTCTTTTCTAGACAAGCATTACCAATTTGTTGCTCTTCCATTTGGCCTAGCGATAGCTCCAAGAATCTTTTCAAAAGTTCTCGGTGCCCTACTCTCTGTAATCAGAGAACGGGGTATTGCGGTGTTTCCTTATTTGGACGATATCTTGGTACTAGCTCAGTCTTTACATTCTGCATAATCTCACATGAATCAACTAGTGTTGTTTCTTCAAAGACATGGTTGGGAGGATCAATTTACCAAACATTTCTTTGATTCCTCAGACAAGGGTCACCTTTATAGATTTCCAGATAGATTCAGTGTCCATGACTCTGTCTCTAACAGACAAGAGAAAATTAAAATTAATTTCAGCTTGTCAGAACCTTCAGTCTCAATCATTCCCTTCAGTAGCTATGTGCATGGAAGTTTTAGGTCTCATGACTGCAGCATTGGACGCAATCCCCTTTGCTTGTTTTCACATGAGACCTCTCCAGGTTTGTATGCTGAACCAGTGGTGTTGGGATTATACAAAGATATCACAATTAATATCCTCAAATCCCAATGTTCGACTATCTCAGACTTGGTGGTTAGATCACCATGGTATAGTTCTAGGGGCCTCTTTTGTTCATCCAACCTGGACTGAAATCACAACAGATGCAAGTCTTTCAGGTTGGGGAGCTGTCTGGGGATCTCTGACAGCACAAGGGGTTTGGAAATCTCAAGAGGCAAGATTACCAATCAATACTTTGGAACTCTGTGTGATTTTCAGGGCTCTTCTAGTTTGGCCTCTATTGAAGAGAGAACTGGTCATTTGTTTTCAGACAGACAATATCACAACTGTGGCATATGTCAATCATCAGGGTGGGACTCACAGTCCCCAAGTTATGAAAGAAGTATCTCGGAAACTTGCTTGGGCAGAATCCAGCTCCTGTCTAATTTCTGTGGTTCATATCCCAGGTATAGACGATTGAGAAGCTGATTATCTCAGCCGTCAGACTTTACATCCAAGGAAGTGGTCCCTCCATCCGGGTGTGTTTTCTCAGATTGTTCAGAGGTGGGGTCTTCCAAAAATAGATCTGATGGCTTCTCATCTAAACAAGAAACTTCTCAGGTACCTGTCCAGGTCCAGGGATCCTCAGGCGGAAGCAGTGGATGCATTGACAGTTCCTTGGTGTTACCAACCTGCTTATATTTTCCCGCCTCTAGTTCTTCCAAGAGTGATCTCCAAAATCATCATGGAACAATTGTTTGTGTTGCTGGTAGCTCCAGCATGGCCTCACAGGTTTTGGTATGTGGATTTTGTTCGAATGTCCAGTTGTCAACCTTGGCCACTTCCATTAAGGCTAGACCGTCTGTTTCAAGGTCGGTTTTTCCATCAGGATCTCAAATCATTAAATTTGAAGGTATGGAAATTGAATGCCTAGTGCTTAGTCATAGAGGTTTCTCTGACCCAGTGATTAATACTATGTTACAGGCTCGTAAATCTGTTTCTAGGAAGATTTATTATCGAGTTTGGAAGACATATTTCATGGTCTTCTTCTCATAAATTCTCTTGGCATTCTTTTAGAATTCCTAGAATTTTACAGTTTCTTCAGAATGGTTTGGATAAGGGTTTGTCTGCAAGTTCCTTGAAGGGACAAATCTCTGCTCTTTCTGTTTTATTTCACAGAAAGATTGCTAAGCTTCCTGATATTCACTGTTTTGTACAGGCTTTGGTCCGTATCAAGTTGTCATTAAATCAATCCCTCCTCCTTGGAGTCTTAATTTGGTTTTGAAGGCTTTATAGGCTCCTCCATTTGAGCCTATGCATTCTTTGGACATTAAACTACTTTCTTGGAAAGTGTTTCTCCTTTTGGCCATCTCTTCTGCTAGAAGAGTTTCTGAATTATCTGCTCTTTCTTGTGAATCTCCTTTTCTAATTTTTCATCAGGATAAGGCGGTTTTGCAGACTTCTTTTAAATTCTTACCTAAGGTTGTGAATTTTAACAACATTAATAGAGAAATTGTTGTCCCTTCTTTGTGTCCTAATTCTAAGAATTCTTTGGAGAGATCCTTACATTCTTTGGATGTGGTAAGAGCTTTCAAATATTATGTGGAAGCTACTAAAGATTTCAGGAAGACTTCTAGTCTGTTATCTTTTCTGGTTTTAGGAAAGGTCAGAAGGCTTCTGCCGTTTCCTTGGCATCTTGGTTAAAGCTTTTGATTCATCAGGCTTATTTGGAGTCGGGTCAAGCCCTGCCTCAGAGAGTTACAGCTCATTCTACTAGATCGGTCTCTACTTTGTGGGCTTTTAAGAATGAAGCTTCAGTTGATCAGATTTGCAAAGCAGCAACTTGGTCTTCTTTGCATACATTTACTAAATTCTACCACTTTGATGTATTTGCTTCTTCGGAAGCAGTTTTTGGTAGAAAAGTTCTTCAGGCAGCTGTTTCAGTTCAGATTCTTCTGCTTATGTTTTAAGTTTTTTTCTTTCATTTATGAAAAAAACATACGACTAGATTACGAGTTGTGCGTTAAGGTAAAAAAGCAGCGTTAACAGGTCCTAACGCTGCTTTTATACGCCCGCTGCTATTACGAGTCTTGCAGGTATAGGTGTACCGCACACTTTGTTGGCCTTACCACAAACTGACTTCCGTAAAGTTCGTAAAGCATTTTTTTTATGGGACTTCCATAGCGCTGGTATTACGAGTTTGTCCTGGGAGGCCAAAAAGTGAGCGGTACAGCCTCTACCGACAAGATCAGTAACATACTCTAAAGTCAGTAGTTATGAGTTTTACACTACAACGCTGTAGGATAAAACTCATAACTAAAGTGCTAAAAAGTAAACTAAACACCCATAAACTACCTATTAACCCCTAAATCGAGGCCCTCCTGCATCGCAAACACTAAAATAAAATTATTAACCCCTAATCTGCCGCTCCTTACATCGCTGCCACTATAATAAACATATTAACCCCTAAACCGCTGCACTCCCGCCTCCCAAACACTAGTTAAATATTATTAACCCCTAATCTGCTGCCCCTAACACCGCCGCCACCACCTACATTATACTTATTAACCCCTAATCTTCCGCTCCGGACATCGCTGCCACCTACATTATATTTATTAACCCCTAATCTGATGCCCCAACATCGCCGCCACCTACCTACATTTATTAGCCCCTAATCTGCCGTCCCCATTGTCGCCGCCACTATTCTAAATTTATTAACCCTTTAAACCTAAGTCTAACCCTAACACCCCTAACTTAAATATAATTTAAATAAATCTAAATAAAATTACTATCATTAACTAAATTATTCCTATTTAAAACTAAATACTTACCTATAAAATAAACCCTAAGCTAGCTACAATATAACTATTAGTTACATTGTAGCTAGCTTAGGGTTTATTATTATTTTACAGGGAAGTTTGTATTTATTTTAACTAGGTAGAATAGTTACTAAATAGTTATTAACTATTTAATAACTACCTAGCTACACTAAATACAAATTTACCTGTAAAATAAAACCTAACCTAAGTTACACTAACACTTAACACTACACTATAATTAAATAAATTCCCTACATTAAATACAATTAAATAAATTAAATTAGCTAAATCACAAACCCCCCACTAAATTACAGAAATTAAAAAACAAATTACAGATTTTTAAACTAATTACACCTATTCTAATAGCCCTATCAAAATATAAAAAGCCCCCCAAAATAAAAAAAAACCTAGCCTAAACTAAACTACCAATAGCCCTTAAAAGGGCCTTTTGCGGGGCATTGCCCCAAAGAAATCAGCTCTTTTACCTGTAAAAAAAATACAAACACCCCCCAACAGTAAAACCCACCACCCACACAACCAAACCCCCCAAATAAAAGCCTAACTAAAAAAAACCTAAGCTCCCCATTGCCCTGAAAAGGGCATTTGGATGGGCATTGCCCTTAAAAGGGAATTTAGCTCTATTGCTGCCCATAGCCCTAACCTAAAAAATAAACCCACCCAATACACCCTTAAAAAATCCTAACACTAACCCCGAAGATTCACTTACCAGGAGAAGTCTTCATCCAAGCGGCAAGGTGTCCTCAACGAAGCTGGCAGAAGTGGTCCTCCAGACGGGCAGAAGTCTTCATCCAGACGGCATCTTCTATCTTCATCCTTCCGACACGGAGTAGCTCCATCTTCAAGACATCCGGCGCAGAGCATCCTCTTCAAACAACGTCTTCTTTGGAATGAATATCTCTTTAAGTGTCGTCATCCAAGATGGCATCCCTTAGATTCCGATTGGCTGATAGAATTCTATCAGCCAATCGGAATTAAGGTAGTAAAAATCCTATTGGCTGATGCAATCAGCCAATAGGATTGAGCTTGCATTCTATTGGCTGAATATAACAGCCAATAGAATGCCAGCTTATTATATTATAATACGTTAGGGGGTGTTAGAGTTAGACTTAGATTTAGGGGTTAATACATTTATTATAGTGGCAGCAACGTTGGGGGCGGCAGATTAGGGGTTAATAAATGTAGGTAGGTTGCGGAGACATTTGGGGAGGGAGATTAGGGGTTAATAAATATAATGTAGGTGTCGGCGATGTTGGGGGCAGCAGATTAGGGGATAATAAGTATAATGTAGGTGGCAGCGATGTCCGGAGCGGCAGATTAGGGGTTAATAAGTATAATGTAGGTGTCGCGATGTCGGGGGCAGCAGATTAGGGGTTAATAAGTGTAATATTAGGGGTGTTTAGACTCAGGGTTCATGTTAGGGTGTTAGGTGTAAACATAAAATGTGTTTCCCCATAGGAATCAATGGGACTGCGTTGCTGAGTTTTATGCTGCTTTTTTGCAGGTGTTAGACTTTTTCTCAGCCGGCTCTCCCCATTAATGTCTATTGGGAAATTGTGCACGAGCAGCTCCCCGCTGACTTAAGCAGCGCTGGTATTGGAGGTATGGAGCTCAATTTTGCTCTACGCTCACTTCTTGCCTTTTAACGCTGGGTTTGTAAAAACCTGTAATACCAGCGCTGTAGGTGAGCGGTGAGAAAATACTGCACGGTAGCACCGCAAGACTCGTAATCTAGCCGTTATTTTTTTGGTTGTGGATTTATTTTTTTATTTTATCCCTCCCTCTCTAGTGACTCTTGTGTGGAGTTCCACATCTTGGGTATTGCTATCCCATACGTCACTAGCTCATGGACTCTTGCCAATATGAAAGAAATTAATTTATCAGGTAAGTTCTTACATAAATTATGTTTTTCCATTTCCTTTTGGTCGAATGACTGGGGATTTTGGGAAGGAGAGTGATATTTAAAGGGACACTGAACCCAAATTTTTTCTTTTGTGATTCAGATAGAGCATGCAATTTTAAACAACTTTATTTGAAACTTTATTTGAAAAAGAAGATATCTAAGCTGGACAGCACATTTTTATTGGTCATTTTTATTGGTCGATTGGAATTTATCCACCAATCAGCAAGAACAACCCAGGTTGTTCACCAAAAATGGGCCGGCATCTAAACTTACATTCTTGCATTTCAAACAAAGATACCAAGAGAATTAAGAGAATTTGATAATAGGAGTAAATTAGAAAGTTGCTTACAATTTCATACTCTATCTGAATCACGAAAGAAATTTTTTGGGTTCAGTGTCCCTTTAACAGCTTTGCTGTGGTGCTCTTTGCCACCTCCTGCTGGCCAGGAGTGGTATTCCCACTAGTAATTGATGACATCAAGGACTCTCCATATCCGGAAAGAAATACATTTATCAGGTAATAAATTTGTTTATTTTTCTGTTTGTTCTTCTACCTAGAGTTATTGCTCGGATTAAGCAGGAGTCGGCTTCAGTAATAATAATTGCTCCAGCCTTGCCACGCAGGATATGGTATGCGGATCTAGTGAAGATGTCCTTATCTCCACCATGGATTCTTCCTCTCAGACAGAACCAGTGGTGCCAAGGTCCTCTTTTCCATCCGTGTGGTGGTAATTAATACCAGAATATTAAAACAAAAAACTTTTAAAAATTATTTTATTGGAAGATAATATAGGTATGAAACATTAACAATTACCTACAAACTACAAGTATAAAACAAGCCTCAAGAAAATACCAAAAGCTACAACATCCAGTCCAAATTTTACAGGGCAACTTTATCTTAAATAAACCCAGATTAAGCAATATCAATTAAACATAGTGAACCAGAGAATCTATCCCAAGAAAAATGCACAAGAATGCTAATATACTCTCTCTCTCATCAGTTGCTTCCAGGAGGTGAGGAGGATAAAAGCAAAAGTGTATATACTTAATTTATTTAAGATGCGTCCTACCATACACCAATCAAAGACTACATGGGGTGTCCATCTTAGATAAAGACTAGGCCAAAGCCTAGTCTATATTTTACATATGTTTGTAAAATCACAGTATAATTTAAGAATAAACAACTTGAAAATTCTAGGGCTAAATTCTCTGGTTTTATGACACCACAATCCGGATCTAAAATCTTAACGGCATGGAGGTTGAACACCTAGTGTTGAGTTATAAGGGTTTCTTAGATTTGGTTGTTGATACTCTGATACAGGTTAGAAAGCTTGTAATGCAAAAGATTTAGCACAAGATTTGGAAGGCCTATTTCAATGGTGTTCTGCCAAAGGGTTTTATTGTTTTTTTCCCTTCAGTTTTCCTAGAATTAATTAATTTTTGCTGCATGGCCTTGATAAGAGTTTGTCTGCAAGTTTACTTAAGGGACACATTTCTGCTTATCTGTTCTTTTTTACAGGAAGCTGGTGAAGCTTCCTGATGTTCAAACTTTTGTCCAGGTGTTAGTTTGAATTAGGCCAGTTATAAAACCTATTTCTCCACCCTGGAATTTGAATTTAGTTATTTCGGTATTACAAGGTCCTCCTTTAGAACCAATGCATTCCATTGACATCAAATTGTTGTCTTGGGAAGTTATTGTTCTATTAGCAATCTCTTCTACTAGGAGAGATTCTGAATTGTCAGCATTGTCTTGTGATTCTCCACTTTTAATTATTCACAAATAGAAGGCTGTTCTTCATACTAAATATGATTTCATTCCTAAGGTTGTTTCTATGGAAAGTATCAATCAATCAGGAAATTGTTGACCCTTTGTTGTGTCCAGATCCTGCTAACTCTAGGGAGCAGCTGTTACATAATCTTGATGTAGTGAGGACATTGAATTTCTATCTGCAGGCTACTAAAGATTTAAGACAAACTTCCAATTTGTTTATTAATTATTCTGGCTATTGTAAGGGACAAAAAGCTACTAAGGTAGTGTTAGCTTCTTGCCTTAAACAAATATTTCTCAAGGCTTACTTGGTGGTGGGAAGGTCGCCTCCTAAGCATAGTACAGCTCATTTTACAAGAGCAGTGGCAACATTGTGGGCTTTTAAAAATTATGCATCAGATTTGCAAAGCTGTCACATGGTCTTCCCTGCATACTTTTCCCAAATTTTATCATTTTGATGTATTGTGCTTTTTCGAAAGCAGCTTTTGGCAGGAAAGTCCTTCAGGCTGCAGTGTCCACTAAATAGGAACTGCCAGAAAAATTGTTCCACCCTGTTCCTAACAGAGACATATGTTATGGAGGATTGTGGACCATCATCATTTTATGAAGGAAATTATAATGTATGCTTTCCTGATAAATTCTTATCTTTTTGAATGATGATGGTCCACAGGACCCACCTGTTTAATTTTTTGGGCAATAGTTCTATTAATACTTCTAAAGACCCTGCTTGGTCTTTCCTACCTTATTCTTTCCTATTCTCTACTCAGCTAAGCGTAAGACTAGATGGAGATGGCAGTGATTTATAGCTCTTGTATGGGTTCTTGACTTTTACTTAATAGTGAGAAATCTCATATGTTATCGAGGACTGAGGACCATCATCATTCCCAAAGAAAATAATTTATTAGATATGCATAAATTATGATTTTTTCTGGCGCATGTGGAGTATGACTAATCAGTGGCTGTCCAACTTTAGCTGCTAGAATTTGTGGGAGTATGCCCTTCTGTGTATTTATAGACTGTTCATTTAATTGAGAATAAGGGGAGCAATAGCAACATGCATCCTAAAAACTCTTGCTGTGTGGTAGCTCTTTAACCTAGGCAAACCAACTCCATATTTCATAGTAATAGGTACATGAACAGTTTGGTATAAAACACATAACATTTATTCATACCATTTCCATACAGAGACAATATTAAGCTAAAATAAATATAACATAGTTATACATAGTGATACAATAGATGGAGAATGATAAAAATATAATGATACATACCAGAGAAGGAAGCAAAAGCCTGCTATTTGTTGACTATGTTGATGGGGAATAGGAAGCTGCCCAATCAAGATTGTTGTGGACTTCTTTAGATACCTAGGTTTTACCACATTTAAATGACATAAAAACAAAATTTATACTTACCTAATAAATTATTTTTCTTTCCTGGCATGGAGAGTACACAAATCCATTCAATTACTAGTGGGAATTCAGGGTGGAGGCAAAGAACACCCCAGCAAAGCTTCAAGTATCCTCCCACTACCCACAATTGCCAGTTATTCAGCTGAGGAATTATGGAAAGAGAAGAAGACACAAGGGTATAGAGGTGCCTGAGGTTTAGGATAATTACAAAAAGTCATCTTAAAAATAAGGGTGGGTCGTGGAATCTCCATGCCAGGAAAGAAAATAATTTATCAGGTAAGTATAAATTATGTTTTCTTTCCAATGGCATGGAGAGTCCACGAATCCATTCAATTACTAATGGGAACCAATACCAAAGCTAGAGTCCACAGAAAGGGAGGGATACACAAGACAGGCGAACTTAAACAGAAGTCACCATTGCTTGAAGAACTTTCCTCTCAAAAGAAGCCTTAGCTTAGACAAAAACATCAAATTTGGAAAAAGTATGCAATAATGACCAAGTGGCAGCCTTGCAAATCTGTTCTATAGAAGCATAATTTTTAAAGACCCAAGAGGAAGCAACGGCCCTAGTGGAGTGAGCCATACTTTTCTCTGGAGGCTGCTGCCCAACTGTCTCATAAGCCAATCGAATAACACTTCTCAACCAGAAGCAGAGAGTAGAATAAGTGGCCATCTGACCACTCCATTTACCTGAAAAGACAACAAAAAGAGCAGAAGATTGATGAAAATCTTTCATAGCCTGTAAATAAAAAATTAAATGAAAGTTAGAAGTCTGACAACCCTTGGGCTATTCTTCTTATCTTGTGGTTAAAAAAAAAAACTCCTTTTCCACCAGTAACTGTAGAAATGATCTCTGCCAGACCAGGACCTAATAAAGTCTTACCCTTAAAAGGTATAAACAGAAGCTTGGATTTATTAGTCACATCCACAGACCAAGACTTTAATCAAAGGGTTCTGTGGGGCAAGTATTGCAAAACTAGAAATCTTGGCTCCCAACCTAACAACCTGCATACTGGCATCACAAATAAAAGTATTAGCTAGATTTAGAGCCTTGATCCTATCCTGGATCTCCTCTATAGTAGTCTCCTCTGAAATTAGACCAGACAAAGATTTACACCAATAAGAGGCTGCACCAGTAACTGTCGCAATACTAGCAACTGGTTGCCACTGAAAATCCTGATGAAGAAACATCTTTCTTAAAAAAAACTCCAGTTTCTTATCCATAGGGTCTCTAAAAGAGGAACTATCCTCAAGAGAAAAAGTAGTTTTCTTGGCTAAGGTTGATATAGCGCCCTCTACTCTAGGAACGGTGTGCCACAGATCTCGCACTGAATCAGCCACAGGAAACATCTTTATAAACACAGGAGACGGGTTAAAAGGAACACCAGGCTTCTCCCATTCCTGAGATATAATGTCAGAAATGCAATCTGGAACAGGAAAAACCTTCACAGATTTAGGTTTGACATCAAAAACTCTATTAAGTTCATTAACCTTTTTAGGAGCCTCTGCAACAGTTTCAGAGTCATTCAAAGTAGCTAAAACCTCCTTCAAAAGTTAACGGAGATGCTCCATTTTAAATCTAAAATTAATCTCCTCAGAATCTATTGTACTAGGAACTGCAGATTCTGAATTGAGATCTCGCCCTCAGAAGCTGCAGAGGAATGATCCTCGCTAAATAACTGAGAAAGACTAACCAAATCAATATTTGCGGAATCAGAACCCATATAAATGTTCTTATATTTCCTCTTCCTTTTACCAGAACTAGGTAAAGCACTTAGGACTGCAGAAACTGAAGAAGTCAACTGCACAGCAAAATCTTTAGGCAAACAAACAATCCCAGAGACTGACTGAGAGGAACCACAGGGCACTGCATGTGAATCTGTCAAAGACCGGGACATGCAGAAGGCTGAGACAACCCCTGAACAACATTATCTCGATAAAAAGAAGGCTTGGATAAGGAACCCTTATCCATAGATAATAAAACCTTATTAAGGCAACGGGAACAAAATTGCACAGGAGGTATAACCTGGGCATCTGCACAATAAAGACATTTATCAAATTACAGAAAAAGCTTGGGATCGGCTTCCATAGTAAATAAAATTGCCCTTTATTTCCCTTATACTCTAATTTCAATATAAAAAATTAGAATAAAATTCTAAGCATAGATCAATAATTATTAAAACCGGCACCTCTACACCCCACCCATGCTGGAGAGAATCACCCAACCAGTAACCAGGAATCCTATCCACACCAGCAGATAAATCCTGTTCAAACTGCAGATCCTAGAAAGCTGCAAACATCAGAGAGAATCGACAGGCAGGAAAAAAAAAAACGATCTAATGCCAGAAAATCCGGATTCCAAACAGCCAGCTAGAAAACAAACTGTTCCGCACTTCCAAACAGCCAGCTAGAAAACAAACTGTTCCGCACTCAGGAAGTAACAGAGCGGTCACAATGTCGCAAATTCAAAAGTAAGGTGAGGTCCAACAACTTTCTTAAAGAGATATTACCCAAACTAAATAAAAAGTAAAATTGTGCAAACAAATCCCCATAGCCAAAATAAAAAAAGCTTTCATATGACAGAACAGTGCTCTGAACTGCTGCCCAATAAATCCCCAATCTTTAAAAGGGATATTCGTCCTATAAGGATCCACCTTGTTATTTAAGTATCCTTTTATTCTTCTTTTTTTTTTTTTTCTTTTTTAAACAAGGAACCCTAAGTGCTGCATCCTTCTCACCTAGAAGGTAAAAGCACTTACCTGTGGATCCGCTGTAGGACAGGTACAGCAAACAGGCGTGACAGAATCCTCACTGACATACACCTGTAGATAAAGAAAAAACAAAGTAACTAACCCTGTTTTTCTATATAGGGGTAGGAAAAATGTTAGAAGGTAAGCAAAGACCACCTCGCCATCTTCCAACTGCTAAAAGCCACCATTACTCTCACTAAAGAGAATTACATGGACACAGCATAACCCCAATCCTTGCTTGCAGGGAAAAGTACCCATTAAAGGATTTACAACTTGATTTCTTCAGACACCTTCTTCGCACATCACCTACAATGTTACACAGGCAAAGAATTACTGAGGATTGTGGGTAGTGGGAGAATACTTGAAGCTTTGCTGGAGTGTTCTTTGCCTCCACCTGGTGGCCAGGAGTTGAATTTTCACTAGTAATTGAATGGATTTGTGGACTCTCCATGCCATTGGAAAGAAATACATCTTTTCAAACATTATAATCCCATCATATATGGTTGCGGTCTTCTTGACAACAAAAAAATGTACATGTGTTTTATGATTACCTCAAAGACACAATATGGGAATGAATATAAAAAGAGAGAGAGATGCACTCAGCTGAGACAGAACAAAAGCTAGAAAAACTTCCGTGCCTGTTCATTTTAGGGTGCCACTCAGGGTGCATACTCAGCTGAGACAGAACAAAAGCAAGAAAAACCTCCATGCCTGTTCATTTTAGGGTGCATATTCTTTTAGCACAATATGCCCCTTCACAGAGAAAAAATATCCTGTAGCATATCAGTCTGACCCTGCCCAATGACAGTCCAGCACTGAAATACCAGGCAATTCTTCTCTGAACAAGAGAAACAACAACCCCAGACGATCGTTTCGGCCTCCTATGGGCCTCGTCAGTGAGGTGCAGTCGCATCTCTCTAAGGGCATGTGTGCAATGAGTCCACGTCTGGTTTCCCCTTCTACTCTTAGGGAGACCCAAGAGCAATTTGCTGGCCCACAGAAGGTCGAAACGATCGTCTGGGGTTGTTGTTTCTCTTGTTCAGAGAAGAATTGCCTGGTATTTCGGTGCTGGACTGTCATTGAGCAGGGTCAGACTGATATGCTACAGGATATTTTTTCTCTGTGAAGGGGCATAGTGTGCAAAAAGAGTATGCACCCTGAGTGGCACCCAAAAATTAACAGGCACGGAAGTTTTTCCAGCTTTTGTTCTGTCTCAGCTGAGTGCATCTCTCTCTCTTTTTATATTTATACAATATGGGAATGAGCATTAAAAATATAGACCTGAAAGTCTCAGCTTGTATGTAAGGGAGAGGCAGAGAGGGTGGTAATACACTAAATGCAACATGCTTCAGTAATTCCCAAGAAATGAAGGCGGATGTATGGATGAGAAGAAAACTTCAACCAGTGTTCTCATGCCATCTCTGTCATCTATACTTTGACTTCTAAAAGATGAAATGAAATATCTAAACTGCTATGGATAATTACGTGAATAAATAAGCATCAACATTGAAAGTAAATTACAATTTGTTTTTACTGTGCATAATTTAACATTTGCCATTACAGTCTCATACTGTTTAATGTCCCTTTAACGGAGATGCAATCATACTGACATATTAGTTTAGCAGCTCTGCACCATCTAGCATTCACATTACAGTCTTTTTTTTCTCATGTTATGCCTATGGATGCAATATGAAGTATATAAACAATAATGTGCCAAAGCAAATTACATGCACACAAGGTAATGCAGCTGAGAATGCTACTTCTGAAGTCAACAAGATGCTACAATCTACTATTTCTTATCCAGCACATTTGATCTAGCAGCAAAACTGTGGTGTTGCATGGAATGTATATGTAAGCAGGTTCATGCTGTTGTATATAAGCCATATGTGCCTTCTAAGCACTGAATACTGTTACTGGGCCATTTTTCTTTAAGGACTTTCTAAAACCAAGATTTCTAATTTTAATGAAAAAGTAACATGCATAATTGTACATCACCCTGTGCAAAAAAAAACCATAATTTATGTAAGAACTTACCTGATAAATTCATTTCTTTCATATTGGCAAGAGTCCATTAGCTAGTGACATATGGGATATACAATCCTACCAGGAGGGGCAAAGTTTCCCAAACCTCAAAATGCCTATAAATACACCCCTCACCACACCCACAATTCAGTTTAATGAATAGCCAAGCAGTGGGGTGATAAAGAAAGGAGTAGAAAGCATTAACAAAGGAAATTTGGAAATAATTGTGCTTTATACAAAAAATCATAACCACCATAAAAAGGGTGGGCCTCATGGACTCTTGCCAATATGAAAGAAATGAATTTATCAGGTAAATTCTTACATAAATTATGTTTTCTTTCATGTAATTGGCAAGAGTCCATGAGCTAGTGACATATGGGGTATCAATACCCAAGATGTGGAGTCTTCCACTCAAGAGTCACTAGAGAGGGAGGGAATAAAACAGAAAACAGCCATATCCCGCTGAGAAAATAATCCACAACCCAAAAATAAGTTATTTTCACTTTTGAAAGAAAAAAACTTAAATCAAAAAGCAGAAGAATCAAACTGAAACAGCTGCCTGAAGAACTTTTCTACCAAAAACTGCTTCCGAAGAAGCAAATACATCAAAATGGTAGAATTTAGTAAATGTATGCAAAGAGGACCAAGTGGCTGCTTTGCAAATCTGATCAACTGAAGCTTCATTCTTAAAAGCCCATGAAGTAGAGACTGATCTAGTAGAATGAGCTATAATTCTCTGAGGCGGGGTTTGACCCGACTCCAAATAAGCTTGATGAATCAAAAGTTTCAACCAAGAAGCCAAGGAAATAGCAGAAGCTTTCTGACCTTTCCTAGGACCAGAAAATAAAACAAATAGACTAGTAGTCTTCCTGAAATTTTTAGTAGCTTCCACATAATATTTCAAAGCTCTTACCACATCCAAAGAATGTAAGGATCTCTCCAAAGAATTCTTAGGATTAGGACATAAAGAAGGGACAACAATTTCTCTACTAATGTTGTTAGAATTCACAACCTTAGGTAAAAATTGAAAAGAAGTCCGCAAAACTGCCGTATCCTGATGAAAAATCAGAAAAGGAGACTCACAAGAAAGAGCAGATAGCTCAGAAACTCTTCTAGCAGAAGAGATAGCCAAAAGGAACAACACTTTCCAAGAAAGTAGTTTAATGTCCAAAGAATGCATAGGTTCAAATGGAGGAGCCTGTAGCCCTCAGAACCAAATTAAGACTCCAAGGAGGAGAAATTGACTTAATGACAGGCTTAATACGAACTAAAGCCTGTACAAAACAGTGTATATCAGGAAGTATAGCAATTTTTCTGTGAAATAAAACAGAAAGAGCGGAGATTTGTCCTTTCAAGGAACTTGCAGACAAACCCTTATCCAAACCATCCTGAAGAAACTGCAAAATTCTAGGAATTCTAAAAGAATGCCAGGAGAAATTATGAAAAGAACACCATGAAATGTAAGTCTTCCAAACTCTATAATAAATCTTTCTAGAGACAGATTTACAAGCTTGTAACATAGTATTAATCACTGAATCAGAGAAACCTCTATGACTTAGAACTAAGCGTTCAATTTCCATACCTTCAAATTTAATGATTTGAGATCCTGATGGAAAAACGGACCTTGAGATAGTAGGTCCGGCCGTAACGGAAGTGGCCAAGGCGGGCAACTGGACATCCGAACCAGATCCGCATACCAAAACCTGTGTGGCCATGCTGGAGCCACCAGCAACACAAAAGACTGTTCCATGATGATTTTGGAAATCACTCTTGGAAGGAGAACTAGAGGCGGGAAGATGTAAGCAGGTTGATAACACCAAGGAAGTGTCAGCGCATTCACTGCTTCCGCCTGAACATCCCTGGACCTGGACAGGTATCTGGGAAGTTTCTTGTTTAGATGAGAGGCCATGAGATCTATCTCTGGAAGCCCCCACATCTGAACAATCTGAGAAAACACATCTGGATGGAGAGACCACTCCCCTGGATGTAAAGTCTGGCGGCTGAGATAATCCGCCTCCCAATTGTCTACACCTGGGATATGCACCGCAGAGATTAGACAGGAGCTGGATTCCGCCCAAGCAAGTATCCGAGATACTTCTTTCATAGCTTGGGGACTGTGAGTCCCACCCTGATGATTGACATATGCCACTGTTGTGATATTGTCTGTCTGAAAACAAATGAACGGTTCTCTCTTTAGTAGAGGCCAGAACTGAAGAGCCCTGAGAATTGCATGGAGTTCTAAAATATTTATTGGTAATCTCGCCTCTTGAGATTTCCAAACCGCTTGTGCTGTCAGAGACCCCCAAACAGCTCCCCAACCTGAAAGACTCGCATCTGTTGTGATCACAGTCCAGGTTGGGCAAACAAAAGAAGCCCCTTGAACCAAACGATGGTGATCTATCCACCATGACAGAGAGTGTCGTACATTGGGATTCAAGGATATTAATTGTGATATCTTTGTATAATCCCTGCACCATTGATTCAGCATACAAAGCTGTAGAGGTCTCATGTGAAAATGAGTAAAGGGGATTGCGTCCGATGCTGCATTCATGAGACCTAAAACTTCCATGCACATAGCCACTGAAGGGAATGACTGAGACTGAAGGAGCCGACATGCTGCGACCAATCTTAAAGTCTCTTGTCTGTTAGAGACAGAGTCATGGACACTGAATCCATCTGGAAGCCTAAAAAGGTGACCCTTGTCTGAGGAATCAAGAAACTTTTTGATAAATTGATCCTCCAACCATGTTTCCGAAGAAACAACACTAGTTGATTCGTGTGAGATTCTGCAGTATGTAAAGACTGAGCTAGTACCAAGATATCGTCCAAATAAGGAAACACCACAATACCCTGTTCTCTGATTACAGATAGTAGGGCACCCAGAACCTTTGAAAAGATTCTTGGAGCTGTTGCTAGGCCAAATGGAAGAGCAACAAATTGGTAATGCTTGTCTAGAAAAGAGAATCTCAGAAACTGATAGTGTTCTGGATGAATCGGAATATGAAGGTATGCATCCTGCAAGTCTATTGTGGACATATAATGTCCTTGCTGAACAGAAGGCAGAATAGTCCTTATAGTCACCATCTTGAAAGTTGGTACTCTTACATAACGATTCAAAATTTTCAGATCCAGAACTGGTCTGAACAAATTTTCTTTCTTTGGTACAATGAATAGGTTTGAATAAAACCCCAAACCTTGTTCCTGAGGAGGAACTGGCATGATTACCCCTGAAGACTCCAGGTCTGAAACACACTTCAGAAAAGCCTGAGCTTTTACTGGATTTACAGGAATGTGTGAGAGAAAAAAATCTTCTCACAGGAGGTCTTACTTTGAATCCTATTCGATACCCTTGAGAGACAATGCTCTGAATCCAATGATTTTGGACAGATTTTATCCAAAAATCCTTGAGAAACCTTAATCTGCCCCTACCA